>NW_023996054.1:0-42500 GCF_015586225.1 Lucilia sericata | reverse complement strand
AAGGTTGAAATGGTTCATTTCGATCCATATCTATCTGTATTGAAAAGTGTCTGAAATTAGACATAAAATGTTTATATGGTGAAAAGAAAACTGAAAAATTGATAAAAATTTGAACAAATGGTTTGCAAGCAAATCGAATCCGAAGTCTTTTCTGAATTGCATATTCCAAATTTCAAATCTTCAAATTTACATACACACACACACAGAGGTGTGTACAGATTAATTAATTTAAATGAACCATGATTTCATATTAACAAATGATCTGCTATATGTATCTGTATTATAGGACTAACTTTACTTACAACATGCAATGAAAACAAATTTATTTATATCAATCCATCCCCACAAATACCGGCACTTAATCAAACATACAGACAGACATTAATACACTTATACAAGCTTGGACGTACAAATACATTTCTTATTTATATTTACGTTTTTTTTTTTTTTTTTTTTTCTTCCAAAAAGGCGTTAATTCAATTAAGGAGAAATAAATACAATTCTTAAGCCTAAAGTCACTATTTAATCTTATAAGTATGAGCAAATGAAAATTTGAATTTTATTGTACGACTACTAGTTGACTAGAGGCCTCAATTGTCAAATCGATTAACTCCATTTGAAAATTAGAAAAATAAAAAAATAGGATTACTTTATTGTGCATAACCGCTACTTTTGTAAAAATTCTAATATTTTTCAAAAATGTAGTTAATCAATTTTGCACATAAAGCCTCTATTTGCAAGTGAGAGTATAAATATTTAAGTAGTTGTCATATTATTTGGATATTATTGTGACGTTGTTGTTGTTTTTTTATTATACACAAATCTGTAAGATTTTATATACATTTTATTGTTTGTAAGTTTAGTTTAGATTAATAATGAAAGAAATTTTAAATTTATTTTTATTATTTTTTAGAGAACAATTGTATTTGGAAATTTTTAAATTTCGTTATTTAATACGTATTAAATATAGAATTGTTGTTGTTATTTTATTAGTATTTTTAAATTTTCTTTAATATTAACTTTCATTAAAAGTTAATAACCTTTGTAGTGTTGATATCATTTATCACAAACAATTTGGAAGTAATTGTTTAGAAAGACAGAGGGTTTTGCGTATGATATACACATTCACACAATAAACAAGTCTATAGTCTGGACTATAGTCTAGTCTATAGTCTGGACTATAGTCTAGTCTATAGTCTGGACTATAGACTAGACTATAGTCACGACTATTGACTAGACTATAGTCTAGTCTATAGTCTAGTCTATAGTCTGGACTATAGTCTAGTCTATAGTCTGGACTATAGACTAGACTATAGTCACGACTATTGACTAGACTATAGTCAAGACTATTTACCAGACTATAGACTAGACTATAGTCCAGACTATAGACTAGACTATAGTCCAGACTATAGACTTGGCTATAGTCCAGACTATAGACTAGACAATAGTCAAGACTTTAGACTAGACTATAGTCCAGACTATAGATTAGACTATAGTCCGGACTATAGACTAGACTATTGACCAGACTATAGACTAGACTATTGACCAGACTATAGACTAGACTATAGTCCAGACCATAGTCCAGAATATAGTCCCTACTATAGTCCAGACTATAAACTAGACTATAGTCAAGACTTTAGACTAGACTATAGTCCAGACTATAGATTAGAATATAGTCCGGACTATAGACTAGACTATTGACTAGAATATAGATTGGACTATAGTCCAGACTATAGTCTAGTCTATAGTCTGGACTATAGTCTAGTCTATGGCCTGGACTATAGTCTAGTCTATAGTCCAGACTATAGTCTAGTCTATAGTCTGGACTATAGTCTAGTCTATAGTCTGGAATATAGTTTAGTCTATAGTCTGGACTATAGTCCAGTCTATAGTCCAGTCTATAGTCTGGACTATAGTCCAGTCTATAGTCCAGTCTATAGTCTGGACTATAGTCCAGTCTATAGTCCAGTCTATAGTCTGGACTATAGTCTAGTCTATAGTCTAGACTATAGCCTAGTCTATAGTCTAGACTATAGCCAAGTCTATAGTCTGGACTATAGTCTAGTCTATAGTCTGGACTATAACGTAGTCTATCGTCTGGACTATAATGTAGTCTATAGTATGTAATATAGTCTAGTTTATAGACTGGAATATAGTCTGGTCTATAGTCTGGACTATAGTCTAGCATATAGTCTGCACTATCCTATAGACTATAATCTGGCCTATAGTCTAGTCTATAGTCTGGTCTATAGTCTAGTCTATAGTCTGGACTATAGACTAGTCTGTAGTCTAGTTTATAGTCTGGATTATAGTCTAATCTATATTCTAGTCAATAGTCTAGTCTAATCTATAGTCCGGACTATAGTCTAATCTATAGTCCGGACTATAGTCTAATCTATAGTCTGGACTATAGTCTAGTCTAAAGTCTTGACTATAGTCTAGTTTATAGTCTGGACTATAGTCTAATCTATATTCTAGTCAATAGTCTAGTCTAAAGTCTTGACTATAGTCTAGTTTATAGTCTGGACTATAGTCTAGTCTAAAGTCTTGACTATAGTCTAGTTTATAGTCTGGACTATAGTAGGGACTATAGTCTGGACTATAGTAGGGACTATAGTCTGGACTATAGTCTGGACTATAGTCTAGTCTATAGTCTGGTCAATAGTCTAGTCTATAGTCCGGACTATAGTCTAATCTATAGTCTATAGTCTGGACTATAGCCTAGTCTATTGTCTGGACTATAGTCTAGTCTATAGTCTGGTCAATAGTCTTGACTATAGTCTAGTAAATAGTCGTGACTATAGTCTAGTCTATAGTCATGTCTATAGTCTAGTCTATATTCATGGCTATAGTCTAGTCTATATTCTTTACTATAGTCTAGTCTATAGTCTAGTCTATAGTCTGGACTATAGCCTAGTTTTTAGTATGGAATATAGTCTGGTCTATAGTCTGGACTATACTATAGTCTATAATCTGACCTATATGGTCTATAGTCTAGTCTATATTCTAGTTCATAGTCTAGTCAATATTCTGTACTATAGTCTAGTCTATAGTTTGGACTATATATTCTGTACTATATTCTGTACTATAGTCTAGTATATACTCTGGACTGAAGTCTAGTATATACTCTGGACTATAATCTAATCTAATCTATATTCTGGGCTATAGTCTAGTCTTTAGTCTGGACTATAGTCAAGTCTATAATATAGGCTATAGTAGAGTCTATATTCTAGTTTATAGTCTAGTCTATATTCTGTACTATAGTCTAGTCTATAGTTTGGACTATATTCTACTCTATATTCTGGATGATAGTCTAGTATATACTCTGGACTATAGTCCAATCTATATTCTGGGCTATAGTCTAGTCTTTAGTCTGGACTGTTGTTTAGTCTATAGTCTGGACTATGGTCTAGTATATTATTTAGACCATAGTCTACTAATAATCTATAGCCTGGACTATAGTATATTTAGTCTAGTCTATATTCTGGATTATGTTCAAGTCTACAGTCTAGTTTATAGTTTGAACTATAGTCTAGTTTATAGTCTGGACTTAAGTCTAGTCAATAGTCTATATTTAGGGCAATAACTTGGACTATAGTCTAGTATATTTTCTGTGCTATAGCCTAATCTATTCTCTGGACTATAGTCTAGTCTATGGACTGGCTATGGACTGACTTTAAAATATAAATTAACCTCTAAATATAATAGTCGTGTAACAGAAGTTTTAATTTTTATTTTATTTTTCTTTTCAGGTTTTTAGACAAATTATTTACTAAACAAATATTAGAAGGATGCTCGAAATAACAAAAAGTTTTTATAAATTTAGCACAGATGGACATGGACTTTTACAATGAACATATACTAACAGATTTGGGTAAGTTTATAATATACTAGTCTATAGTCTGTAAATTTCAAAAAATTTCAATATTTGATTACCAGCTATACTAAGTAGATCGATTCGCTAGACAACATATCTTTTAAATAAGAACATTTCCATTTTTAAATCTAAATAACTATATATTCTTGTATTTCTTAACAAATTCACCGATATAGATCACTTATTGAAACCGTTTTATACGGCCTACTTTTCTTTCCCTATGAGTTAATTGTAATAACGTAGATCATCACGATCTTCACTGGTGATCATAATTTATTATATTTACATTGTGCAAAATATTTCCTTTAACCTGATTTTGCTTATAAGCCTATTAAAATATTTAATAATAAAATGAATCAATTAAAAGAAAAGTCAATAAATAATAATATTTTTTTCCAATTTTATTTATAAATTATTTCGTGCTGTTGGTAATTTTTTTTGTGAAATAAATTTATAGTTTGTTACATTTTATTAATTTTTATTTAATATTTTATAACTCTATATATCGTGTATAAAATTTGCTAAGCAACAGTTTTTTTTTTATTTTTGTTTTCTACCAAAACTATGACTTACATTTAAATGTAGTATTTTAACATAAAAGTCAGAGCTGTAAAGTAAAATTTTTAGTAAATTAAGGTGTAATTTCAATTATAGGATTTCAATATAGACACCTTATTAATCAGATTTCATTCCTATTCGGAAAAAGACGTCAAAAAGTTATTAATTTATTTATTAATATCTTATTGTCAATTAAATGACAAGTAATGATCTTAAGTTATTCACACATTTTTTTAATCAAATACAAATACAAAACTCTGACGCCAACAGGTTTGATTCACTCTAGATAAATACTTAAACAAGTCAACGGTTTACAGATCTGTTTTGTAAATAATATTAAATTTATACATAAATATATGTATTTATGTACATATACATAAATATTTGTGTAAAATAATTACTCATACAAAGATATTTACATTTTTGCCTAAAACTGTCAAACCATTGCACAGTGAGACCAATAGGTCTAATTTGATATAACTGTCTGATCGAATTATACATAAGTATATGTGACTTAAGACTTTCTATTTATAGTTCACCCTAAAAACTGGACTATAGTATGGAATATAGACAATAATATAGACAAAACAATTGCTTAAGTCCAGTCTATCGACTAGACTAGATTATGAACTTGACTATAGTTCAGAATATAGACGCGACTATAATCCAAAATTTAGAATAGACTATAGGCTAGAGTACAGTTCTGAACATATACTATTATATATATTTCAGATTATAATCCAGACTACAGACTAGACTATAGTCCAGACTATATATACACCATCTTACACACTATAGACTAGACTAAACCAGACTATTGAATACACATAGTCCAGACTGTAGACCTCATAATAAGAATACTCTATAGTCCAAGCTATAGACTAGATTAATGACCAGATTATAATCCAAACTACAGGCTAGATAATAGAACAGACTATTGACAAGACTATAGATTATACTAAATTCCTGACTATATACCTGACTATAGTCCGAACTATAGACTAGTCAATTGATTAGACTATAGTTCAAACAAATAGATTAAACTACATATAGTATAGACTTAAGACCCGACTTCAGTCCAGGCTAGACTATAGTCCAGACTATAGACTATACTGTAGTCCAGACTACAGACTAGACTGCCGTCCGACTATAGAATATACTATAGTCCAGACTATAGACTATACTATAGTCCAGACTATAGACTATACTATAGTCCAGACTATAGACTATACTATAGTCCAGACTATAGACTATACTATAGTCCAGACTATAGACTATACTATAGTCCAAACTATAGAGTATACTATAGTCCAGACTATAGAGTATACTATAGTCCAGACTATAGAGTATACTATAGTCCAGACTATAGACTTTACTATAGTCCAGACTATAGACTTTACTATAGTCCAGACTATAGACTTTACTATAGTCCAGACTATAGACTATACTATAGTCCAGACTATAGACTATACTATAGTCCAGACTATATTATAGTCCAGACTGTAGACTGTACTATAGTCCAGACTATAGACTATACTATAGTCCAGACTATAGACTATACTATAGTCCAGACTATAGACTATACTATAGTCCAGACTATAGACATACTATAGTCCAGACTATAGAGTATACTATAGTCCAGACTATAGACTATACTATAGTCCAGACTATAGACTATACTATACTCCAGACTATAGACTATACTATAGTCCAGACTATAGGACTATACTATAGTCCAGAATATAGACTATACTATAGTCCAGACTATAGACTATACTATAGTCCAGACTATAGACTATACTATAGTCCAGACTATAGAGTATACTATAGTCCAGACTATAGAGTATACTATAGTCCAGACTATAGACTTTACTATAGTCCAGACTATAGACTTTACTATAGTCCAGACTATAGACTTTACTATAGTCCAGACTATAGACTTTACTATAGTCCAGACTATAGACTTTACTATAGTCCAGACTATAGACTTTACTATAGTCCAGACTGTAGACTATAGTCTAAACTATAGTCCAGATTATAAACTAGGCTACTGTCCATACTACATTTAACATTGTAGTCGAGACTATAAACTACTATATATACTAGACTATAGTTTAGAATACAATCGAGACTATACTAGAATAAAGACTAATATAATAAAGACTAAAATATGGTCAATACTATAGACTATAATCGAGACTATAGTCCAGACTATAGACTATACTACAGTCCAGACTATAGACTTTACTATAGTCCAGAGTATAGATCATTCTATAGTTCAGACTATAGAGTATACTATAGTGCAGACTATAAACTATACTATAGTCCAGACTATTGACTATACTACTGTCCAGACTGTCGACTAAACTATATTCCAGACTATAGACTAAACTATATTCCAGACTATAGACTGAACTATATTCCACACTATAGACTATACTATAGTCCAGACTTTAGACAATACTATAGTCCAGACTATAGACTATACTATAGTCCAGACTATAGTACTATAGTCCAGACTATAGTACTATAGTCCAGACTATAGACTATACTATAGTCCAGACTATAGACTATACTATAGTCCAGACTATAGACTATACTATAGTCCAGACTATAGACTATACTATAGTCCAGACTATAGACTTAGCTATAGTCCAGACTACAGACTATACTATAGTCCAGACTATAGACTAGACTATAGACTAGACTATAGACTAGACTTTAGACTAGACTATAGACTAGACTATAGACTAGACTATAGACTAGACTATAGACTAGACTATAGACTAGACTATAGACTAGACTATAGACTAGACTATAGACTAGACTATAGACTAGACTATAGACTAGACTATAGACTAGACTATAGACTAGACTATAGACTAGACTATAGACTAGACTATAGACTAGACTATAGACTAGACTATAGACTAGACTATAGACTAGACTATAGACTAGACTATAGACTAGACTATAGACTAGACTATAGACTAGACTATAGACTAGACTATAGACTAGACTATAGACTAGACTATAGACTAGACTATAGACTAGACTATAGACTAGACTATAGACTAGACTATAGACTAGACTATAGACTAGACTATAGACTAGACTATAGACTAGACTATAGACTAGACTATAGACTAGACTATAGACTAGACTATAGACTAGACTATAGACTAGACTATAGACTAGACTATAGACTAGACTATAGACTAGACTATAGACTAGACTATAGACTAGACTATAGACTAGACTATAGACTAGACTATAGACTATACTATAGACTATACTAGACTAGACTATAGACTAGACTATAGACTAGACTATAGACTAGACTGTAGACTATACTATAGTCCAGACTATAGACTAGACTAAGTCCAGACTATAGACTAGACTATAGTCCAGACTGTAGACTAGACTGTAGTCCATACTATAGAATACACTGTAGTCCAGACTATAGACTAGACTATAGTCCAGACTACAGCCCAAATTATAAACTATGCTATTGTTCAGACTACATATTGTACAATAGTCAAGACCATAGACTATAATAAAGACGAGACTATAGACTAGAATACAGTGGATACTATAGACTAGACTATAGTCGATACTATATACTATATTTCAGATTATAGTACATGCTATAGACTACTATATAATGCAGACTAGTCAAGACTATAGTTTAAGACTATAGACTAGAGTAAACCCTATACTGTAGACTACAGACTGAACTATAGTCCACACTACAGACTGAACTATAGTCCACACTACAGACTGTACTGTAGTCCAGACTACTGACTATACTATAGTCCAGCTTTTCCTGACTATTAAAGATATATTGAAGATTTTCATTTTTTATTCTCTAACAATAAATACCACTGTGTACAGTACAATTTTGTAGTTGTTGCATGCAAAATTTGTATGTATTTGCATATATTGTAAATATGTATGTAGGTACATACATATAAAAAATAACAAAACGACAGGTTCTCTTTAAGACACACTTAACTACATACATGTACGATACCAACAGAATTTGTTTGATCAATAATTATATTTCAATAAGAAGAACCAGAATACAAAAAAATTGTAACCAGACCGAAAAGAAGAAAACAAATTTGCTTTGTCAATTCTGTACTAAATTTAAGAGTTCTGTTGCTTTTTCGGTCCCTCATTTCTAATGAAAAACCTTCTTAACGCGATAAGCTAAACACGAGACCAATAAAAACGCAAAAAAATACCAGTAAAGCAAATAAAATTATTAAAAAATTTAATTAAATTATTATAACAACAATATAAATAAATACATCAAAGAAATAATCAAACATAATTTTCAATTGAAATTACGATTAAATAAATTAATTGTGAAAAGCAGCGAAAACATTTGCAATTGTAATAAAAAAATGGAAAATTGAAAAAAATTCATTTAAATAGTAATTGTATGCAATTCAAAAAAATAAATAAATAAAATATAAATAGCAATAATTGTAATACGAATTGATAAATAATAACAAATATAACTACATAATTTAAAAGAAAAAATTAATTTAACAATAATTAAGTGAAACTAAATAAACAGTTCTAATTTAATTTAAACGCAATACAATGAACACGATTACATTCGCTTTTTTAAGAAATTGTATTTAATTTTTTTTTTAAATATTTACGTTCGATGGAAATGAAATGCGAATAATTTAACTATTTTGAAATAGAAATTTCAATAGATTACTTGAGTCCAAACTATAGTCGGATCTACAGCCTATAGTTTGGATTGTAGTTTGGTGTGGACTATAGTCTATAATCTGGACTATAGTCTGCACTATAATCTTGTCTTTTGCCTAGTGTATAATCTGACACTTGATTGTGTATAGTGCTGTCTATAGTCTGTAATATAGTCTAGTCTATTGTCCAGTCTACAGTCTGGACTAAAGTCTAGTCTATTGTCCAGTCTACAGTCTGGACTATAGTCTAGTCTGCAGTCCATTTTATACTCTGAACCATAGTCTAGTCAATATTCTGAAATATAGTCTAGTCGATAATCTGGACTATAATCTAGTCTGTAGTCTATAGTCTGGACTACAGTCTGGTCTATAGTCTGGACTATAGTCTAGTCTATAGCCTGGACTATTGTTTAGTCTATAGTCTGGACTATTGTTTAGTCTATAGTCTTGACTATAGTTTAGTCTATAGTCTGGACTATAGTCAAGTCTATAGTCTGGACTATAGTCTAGTCTATAGTCTGGACTATAGTCTAGTCTATAGTCTGGACTATAGTCTAGTCTATAGTCTGGACTATAGTCTAGTCTATAGTCTGGACTATAGTCTAGTCTATAGTCTAGTCTATAGTCTGGACTATAGTCTAGTCTATAGTCTGGACTATAGTCTAGTCTATAGTCTAGTCTAATGTCCAGTCTACAGTCTGTACTATAGTCTAGTCTATAGACAAGTCTATAGTATGAGCTATAGTCTAGTCTATAGACCAGTCTATAGTCTGGACTACAGTCTATTCTGTAGTGCTGTCTATAGTCTATTCTATAGTGCTGTCTATTGTCCAGTCGATAGTCTAGACTATAGTCTAGTCTTTTGTCCAGTCTACAGTCTGGACTATAGTCTAATCTACAGTCCATTTTATAGTCTGAACCATAGTCTAGTCAATATTCTGAAATATAGTCTAGTCTATAATCTGGACTATAATCTAGTCTGTAGTCTATAGTCTGGACTACAGTCTGGTCTATAGTCTGGACTATAGTTTAGTCTATAGTCTGGACTATAGTCTAGTCTATAGTCTGGACTATAGTCTAGTCAATACTCTTGACTATAGTTTAGTCTGGCTTATAGTCCAGTTATAGTCTGGCCTATAATCTTGTCTATAGTCTGGCCTACAGTCTAGTCTATAATATGGACTATAGTCCAGTTTAAAGTCTGGACTATAGTCTATAGTCTGGACTAGTGTATGGAATATTGTCTGGACTACAGTCTAGTTAATTGTATGGATTGTAGTTTAGTATGGACTAGAATATAGTCTATGTCTGGACTAAAGTCTGGACTATAGTCGGGACTATGTAGCCTAGCCTTTAATATAGTCTAGTCTATTGTCTGGACTAGTGTCTGGCCTGTTGTCTGGACTATGGTCTCATAGTCTGCACTAGATTATAGTCTATAGTCTAGTCGATAGTGTGGACTGTAATCTAGTATATAGTCTAGACTAGTGTATGATATATTGTCTGGACTATAGTCTAGTATATAGTCTGGACTGCAGTCTAGTCTATAGTCTGAACTATAGACTAGATTACAGTCCAGACTGACTGTATAGTAAACTATAGTCCAGACTATAAACTATAGACTAGCCTATAGTCTAGACTATAGTTTAGTCCATAGTCTGGTCAATTATCTAGTCTAATCTATATTCTGGACAATAGTCTATTCTATAGTCTGTACTATTGTCAATTTTATATTCTATACTATAGCGTGTAGTTTTTAGCACCCTTATGCAAATTTTCCTTCTAAAACATATTTCATCCAAACCCACTGTGCGCTAGTTAATAGCTTAATTGTCGTTAGAAAGTAATTGCAATTATTTTTAAGAAATTTGTTGTCACAACAGGTAACAGGCTATATGACAGCTATCTAATTTAAATAAAAATGTTTCAAATTAATTTTCACCAAATACCAGTTATTTATTATTAATTTTTTTAATGATCAAATTGCAACGTTTTGTTTTTTTTTTTAACAAATGCGTGAAGCCAAGTGAAGAAATGGTTGAAGTCATATGATTAAAAATTTTGCTTGAAATTAGAAAAATAATAATAATAAACTCAAATGACAATTTTATTTTAACAGTAAATGAATAGATGAGTGAGTTTCATTTTACAATTCAATAAAAAACGTTTCAAATTTTCAAACGATTAAAATCTTTGGAAAATCAGAAAATAAAACATGAGAAAAGCTATTAAACGTTACATGTTACTCTATATTTTATTATTTAATTATAATTTTTTTTTTTTTTTTTTGTTAATGCTGTTGTTGTTGTTTTTTTGTTATATTTTGTTTAAATGCTCATCCAAGAGTAAAGTGCATCAACCGCATAAAGAAGAAACGTGTGGTTTGCGGAGTGATGGCTGTTGGCCGCAGTTTTGCCTTTAGGAGATTAATACTCGTATAAAAATTATTGGCTCCTCTAAATTGTAATTATCAAGATGATGGATTTTTGTTTTTACTGTTGTTGTTGTTGTTGCTGTTTTCTACGAGTATTATACCATTAGATAATTTAATGTTTATTAATAAATATTATCATCGATTTGTTTTTTTTTTTTGGTGTAAAAATAACTTTTTAATACCCTACTTTTAATTATGTGGCAGTTGTTTGTTTTCTGCAACGGCTTGTGACATATTCATTACTTAGTAATATATAAGTAGCACAGTGGGAAAAATTATAGCTTAACGTTAGGGCTGTAGTCTATTCGATAGTCTGGACTAGTCAAGAGTCTGGACTATATTCTATGTAGTTCGGACTAGTCGAGTCTACAGCTTAGATCATATTTTGGTCTGTAGATTAGACTATAGTCTAGTGTAGTATATAGTCAGGACTATAGTCTAGTCTATAGTCTGAACTATAGTCTAGTCTATAGTTTGGACTATAGTCTGGACTATAGTCTATAGTCTGAACTATAGTCCAGTCTATAGTCTGAACTATAGTCCAGTCAATAGTCTGAACTATAGTCTAGTCTATAGTCTGAACCATAGTCTAGTCTATAGTCTGAACCATAGTCTAGTCTATAGTCTGGACTATAGTCTGGATTATAGACTAGTCTATAGTCTGTACTATAGTCTGGACTATAGTCTAGTCTATAGTCTAGTCTATAGTCTGAACCAAGTCTAGTCTATAGTCTGGACTATAGTCTGAACTATAGTCTAGTCTATAATCTGGACTATAGTCTGGACTATAGTCTATCCTATAGTCTGGACTATAGTCTATCCTATAGTCTGGACTATAGTCTATCCTATAGTCTGGACTATAGTCTGGACTATAGTCTGGACTATAGTCTGGACTATAGTTAGAAGTAGAAAACAAAAAAATAACAAATTTATTTTATCATAATTTTATTTGTATTGATCAAAGTCTATAGTCTGGACTATAGTCTATCCTATAGTCTGGACTATAGTCTGGACTATAGTCTAGTCTATAGTCTAGTCAATAGTCTGAACTATAGTCTGGACTATAGTCTAGTCTATAGTCTAGTCAATAGTCTGAACTATAGTCTAGTCTATAGTCTGAACTATAGTCTAGTCTATAGTCTGAACTATAGTCTAGTTTATAGTCTGAACCATAGTCTAGTCTATAGTCTGGACTATAGTCTGGATTATAGTCTAGTCTATAGTCTGGACTATAGTCTGAACTATAGTCTAGTCTATAGTCTGAACTATAGTCTAGTCGATAGTCTGAACTATAGTCTGTTCTATAGTCTGGACTATAGTCTAGTCTATAGTCTGGACTATAGTCTCGTCTATAGTCTGGACTATAGTCTAGTCTATAGTCTGGACTATAGTCTAGCCTATAGTCTCGTCTATAGTCTGGACTATAGTCTAGTCTATAGTCTGGACTATAGTCTGAACTATAGTCTAGTCTATAGTCTGAACTATAGTCTAGTCGATAGTCTGAACTATAGTCTGTTCTATAGTCTGGACTATAGTCTAGTCTATAGTCTGGACTATAGTCTCGTCTATAGTCTGGACTATAGTCTAGTCTATAGTCTGGACTATAGTCTAGCCTATAGTCTAGTCTATAGGCCAGACTATAGACTCTAGGACTACAGTCTATAGTCTGGACTATAGTCTAGTCTATAGTCTGGACTATAGTCTAGCCTATAGTCTAGTCTATAGGCCAGACTATAGACTGTAGTCCTATAGTCTATAGTCTAGTCTATAGTCTAGCCTATAGTCTAGTCTATAGGCCAGACTATAGACTCTAGGACTACAGTCTATAGTCTGGACTATAGTCTAGTCTATAGTCTGGACTATAGTCTAGCCTATAGTCTAGTCTATAGGCCAGACTATAGACTAGACTATAGACTATAGTCTATAGTCTGGACTATAGTCTAGTCTATAAGCCAGACTATAGACTAGACTATAGTCTGGACTATAATCTAGTCTAGTCTATAGTCTGGACTATAGTCTAGTCTATAGTCTGGACTATATTCTAGTCTATAGTCTGGGTTACTTTCTAGTCTATAGTCTGGACTATAGTCTAGTCTATAGTCTGGACTATATTCTAGTCTATAGTCTGGACTATATTCTAGTCTATAGTCTGGACTATATTCTAGTCTATAGTCTGGACTATATTCTAGTCTATAGTCTGCACTATAGGCTAGTCTATAGTCTGGACTATAGTTTAATCTATATTCTGCACTATAGTGCAGTTTGGACTATAGTCTATTCTACAGTCTGGACTATAGTCTATTCTACTGTCTGGATTATAGTCTAGTCTATAATCTGAACTTTAATCTAGTCTATAGTCTGGACTATAGTCTGGTCTATAGTCTAGTCTATAGTCTGGTCTATAGTCTGGACTATAGTCTAGTCTATAGTCTGGACTACAGTTTAGTCTATAGTCTGGACTATAGTCTAGTCTATAGTCTGGACTATAGTCTAGTCTATAGTCTGGACTATAGTCTAGTCCATGGTCTGGATTATAGTTTAGTCTATTCTATATTGTGGACTATATTCTAGTCTATAGTCTGCTCTATAGTCTATGGACTCTAGTGTAGTCCGCCAATTACTGATCACAATTCGACCAATTCCCATTTAAAACTCTCATTAAATTCACATTCACAGATATCAAAACAAACATTACTTTTTTCACAACTAAAATAATCTAAAACAAAAAAAAATTAACAGAAAAAAATCGTTTAAATGTAAAAGCAAATTTAAACTAAAAGCAAAAAACAAAACAAATACATAATAATTTTTTTATAAACAATAAACGAAACGAAAATAAAAACAACTAAAATAAAATTAACTAATAAACTCTCAAACTGTAAAAAAGAATCTGAAAACTATTCACATTGAAATCCAGTCGTATTTGTAACATTCGTTAGTTGATTAACGGTTGGGATTTTCAATATTTTTTTCTAATTTCAACACCAGCAAACGGAATTTGAAAAAAAAAAATAACAAAATAAAAGATAATATAGTGAAAAACGTAAAAACAACAGAAATAAAATAATCAAAAAAAAAAAACTTTATTATAGAAAGTATAAATTCTTATGGATTATCACAAAACTTGCAATGGTAATTATTAACATGCTAATTTAAATTAAATATTTATTTATACATGACAAAATAATAAATACTATTAAATTAGTAGTAAATATTTAAGTGTTTAGAAGTAGAAAACAAAAAAATAACAAATTTATTTTATCATAATTTTATTTGTATTGATCAAAGTGTTTTTTTATTTTTTAATTTTTGCTGTTTGTTAAATAATTGTTATCAGTAGTCGTTCGGTCGTTTGGTTAGTGTTTAATTTTTTTAAGTCTCAATTTGGTTGTGCATAGACATTATTTTTTTTAATTTTAATTCCAATATTAAGTTCTACACGCCCACTTTTTTTTCGACAAAGTTCAATAATTTTCCAAATATTTGTTTATTAATTTATTTTAAAATCTTAAACTGATTTTTTACATCTTAGTTTATAGTTTAGACTAAAGCCTAGTATATAGCCTAGTTAATAATCCTGTTTATAGTATTATTTATAGTATTTATAATAGTCTAGTGGCCTCCGGTAGGTTAGTGGTTAGTGTTCTAGTCTGGTACACCGGAGGTGGTATGTTCGATTCCCACCTGAGGCACTGGTTAAGGAGCGCACAACAGGCCCGATAGAGGCCTAGGTGTATTTCTTCGGATTTGATGGGTATACATCCTCCTTTCAAACTAACTAACTAACTATAATAGTCTAGTCTATAGTCTAGTCTATAGTCTAGTCTATAGTCTAGTCTATAGTCTAGTCTATAGTCTAGTCTATAGTCTAGTCTATAGTCTAGTCTATAGTCTAGTCTATAGTCTAGTCTATAGTCTAGTCTATAGTCTAGTCTATAGTCTAGTCTATAGTCTAGTCTATAGTCTAGTCTATAGTCTAGTCTATAGTCTAGTCTATATTCTAGTCTATAGTCTAGTCTATAGTCTAGTCTATAGTCTAGTCTATAGTCTAGTCTATAGTCTAGTCTATAGTCTAGTCTATAGTCTAGTCTATAGTCTAGTCTATAGTCTAGTCTATAGTCTAGTCTATAGTCTAGTCTATAGTCTAGTCTATAGTCTAGTCTATAGTCTAGTCTATAGTCTAGTCTATAGTCTAGTCTATAGTCTAGTCTATAGTCTAGTCTATAGTCTAGTCTATAGTCTAGTCTATAGTCTAGTCTATAGTCTAGTCTATAGTCTAGTCTATAGTCTAGTCTATAGTCTAGTCTATAGTAGTCTATAGTCTAGTCTATAGTCTAGTCTATAGTCTAGTCTATAGTCTAGTCTATAGTCTAGTCTATAGTCTAGTCTATAGTCTAGTCTATAGTCTAGTCTATAGTCTAGTCTATAGTCTAGTCTATAGTCTAGTCTATAGTCTAGTCTATAGTCTAGTCTATAGTCTAGTCTATAGTCTAGTCTATAGTCTAGTCTATAGTCTAGTCTATAGTCTAGTCTATAGTCTAGTCTATAGTCTAGTCTATAGTCTAGTCTATAGTCTAGTCTATAGTCTAGTCTAGTCTATAGTCTAGTCTATAGTCTAGTCTATAGTCTAGTCTATAGTCTAGTTCTATAGTCTAGTCTATAGTCTAGTCTATAGTCTAGTCTATAGTCTAGTCTATAGTCTAGTCTATAGTCTAGTCTATAGTCTAGTCTATAGTCTAGTCTATAGTCTAGTCTATAGTCTAGTCTATAGTCTAGTCTATAGTCTAGTCTATAGTCTAGTCTATAGTCTAGTCTATAGTCTAGTCTATAGTCTAGTCTATAGTCTAGTCTATAGTCTAGTCTATAGTCTAGTCTATAGTCTAGTCTATAGTCTAGTCTATAGTCTAGTCTATAGTCTAGTCTATAGTCTAGTCTATAGTCTAGTCTATAGTCTAGTCTATAGTCTAGTCTATAGTCTAGTCTATAGTCTAGTCTATAGTCTAGTCTATAGTCTAGTCTATAGTCTAGTCTATAGTCTAGTCTATAGTCTAGTCTATAGTCTAGTCTATAGTCTAGTCTATAGTCTAGTCTATAGTCTAGTCTATAGTCTAGTCTATAGTCTAGTCTATAGTCTAGTCTATAGTCTAGTCTATAGTCTAGTCTATAGTCTAGTCTATAGTCTAGTCTATAGTCTAAGTCTATAGTCTAGTCTATAGTCTAGTCTATAGTCTAGTCTATAGTCTAGTCTATAGTCTAGTCTATAGTCTAGTCTATCGTCTAGTCTATAGTCTAGTCTATAGTCTAGTCTATAGTCTAGTCATAGTCTAGTCTATAGTCTATAGTCTAGTCTATAGTCTAGTCTATAGTCTAGTCTATAGTCTAGTCTATAGTCTAGTCTATAGTCTAGTCTATAGTCTAGTCTATAGTCTAGTCTATAGTCTAGTCTATAGTCTAGTCTATAGTCTAGTCTATAGTCTAGTCTATAGTCTAGTCTATAGTCTAGTCTATAGTCTAGTCTATAGTCTAGTCTATAGTCTAGTCTATAGTCTAGTCTATAGTCTAGTCTATAGTCTAGTCTATAGTCTAGTCTATAGTCTAGTCTATAGTCTAGTCTATAGTCTAGTCATTCTAGTCTATAGTCTAGTCCTATAGTCTAGTCTATAGTCTAGTCTATAGGTCCTAGTCTATAGGTCTAGTCTATAGTCTGGTCTATAGTGTAGTCTATAGTTCTCGTCTATAGTCTAGTCTATAGTCTATTCTATAGTCTATTCTATAGTCTAGGTTATAGTCCTAGTCTACAGTTAAGTTTATGACTTGTCTATAGGTCTAGTCTACAGTTGAGTGTATAGACTAGTATATAGTCTAGTCTATAGTCTGTGCTGTTGCGTTCATAGTTTGAACCTTCGCTCTCATATAATTACCACCATTAGGCTCCACTTGGTTCCTTAACAATTCTTATTTATCACCGAAAATGTACTTCTACCACAAAATTCCTTTTGGCAATTAACCTGATAACAAATTCCGGATATTAATTCCCAAAAGTTGTGATAAAATTTCAAAAAGTTAACATTCCATACCAAAATCCTAAGCCCACTAAAAAACTCATTTGAAATTTGAACACAAGTCTATGTATTCATTACAAAAGAGAATTGAACTTTTTTTTATAAAATTTGTATAAATAAAAGTTAAATGAACTTTTTTATAAATTTTTTCTTAAACATTTACGATAAAAAAATATGAAAATTTTGTGCATAAAATAAAATAGCATCGTGACCATTATTTTGCGTTATTTCCAGACCATGTACTTGAATATTAACAGTAATTATGCATTTATTAAGTCGAAATATTTTAAGTAAATTAAAAAAAATTTATCAAATATTTATTATTAAGTCGTCATTAGAAGTCAATGTACAATAATGTACTTATTATCGCTTTTCGACATGAACGAATGGTCGAATCGAACATTGGCATACTATTGTACGATTGTAGCTATTTTTACAATGTGAATCGATAAGGAAGGCAGCAGGCGATATAATTAAGTAATTTTAGGAATTCCGCTATAAAAATAAAATTTTTTAAATTAAACTTTTTCCATTACAGACCGGGCAGACTATGTGGGTGGAATTGACAATGAAGCAATCTTTTTTGAAGATCTACAAGTAACAGCGGGTCTTGGTCGCTTGGGTCCAGATGGAAGCAACAGCAGCAATACTACAAACAATGGTGGTGAAAACCTAACACTGCCATGTACAGCCAAAACAGAAACACCCGTAACTTCGCCCTCGCCCATGACAACAATAGGACCCGACATAATCCTACCCTCAATACCAACAGTCTCAGCGCGAGTTAGCTTAACATCTGCGCCAGCAACACCACATATTGGTATACATCACTCCAGTAACAATAACAATAATCCTACACTATCACACCTGCCCGAAAGTCCACCAGATTCTGGATCTGAACCACCCTACAGTCCATTGCAAGATGTACAGGGTTTAACCTTAAATACACGTGATATTTACAATCACGCAGGAGGAGGAGGAGGGGGAGGTAGTAACTCGACTCCTGCTATTAATGATTTACACAACATGCAGGTGCATCATCCGCCACAACCGCCACCATTACCCCAACAACAACATCACTATACACATTTACTAAACAGTCCCATGAATGTTAATCCTTTGGCAAGTCCCCCCACCCAGGAAGCCTTGAATGCTGGGATACGTGTGAAGCATGAAACCGGTCTCATAATCAATCCGAATAACTTAACGCAAACCTTACATTCGAATGCCTCACACTCCTTAGATACTCATATTGAGATGCCTAGCCAACAGCCGCAGCAGCAAACACAGCTTATGTATGCCACCAACAACAATCATAATCATCATAACAGCAGCCCTAGTAATCAAATTAACTATGAAAGTCTAACGAACAAATTGTATGCAAATCCCGGACAACCAGCACCTCCTCCACCGTATCAGATTAATTTGAACCACCTCGAACATCCCTCAGTAGTGGAAACATCTACCTGTATGTTAAGCAGCATAAGTGATCTGCCACATGTGCAGGTAGTGGGTACCAGCATACCCTCCACGCCCACACTAAGTAGAACTTCGGCTCCCTCAACCCCCAATCATCAGTCATCGTCGCGTAAACGTAAAATGACCACACAAATTGATGATCCCGATTTTCGATGTGTTAAGCCAGATCCAGGTTTAATATTAAGTCCCTCACGCAGTTCAGTTTGTTCCACACCCATGCCGGGTGACAGCTCCAAGAGATCATCTATATCACCGCTCAACATACAACTAAGTAACCATGATATGGTGGACACACCAGCCCCATCAAATGCTTCCCTTTCGCCGGCTCTCTCCTCGGTGCATATGGATGGTAGTGTCAAGAATTGCGATACTTCTTCACAAAGTGGTGATGCTCTAAGTCCTTGCATACGTTTTTCACCCTTTCAACAGCAAAATTGGCATAAATTATGCGATCAGCATTTGCAAGAAATATCGGTGGTTTATTATCGGGTCGATGCCGATAAAGGTTTCAATTTCTCCGTATCGGATGATGCGTTTGTGTGTCAGAAAAAGAATCATTTTCAAATAACTTGCCATGCTCGCTTGCAAAGTGAAGCTAAATTTGTGAGAACGCCGTCCGGTTTAGAGAAGATCAAGTCCTTCCATTTGCATTTCTATGGGGTGAAATTGGAGGCGCCCAATCAAACTATACGCATTGAACAAAGTCAATCGGATCGTTCGAAGAAACCTTTCTTTCCTGTACCGTAAGTAGTTAAAGAAAATAAAGAATTTGAAACAAAGACGTCCCAGCATTATCACAGTGTAATGCTTGGATGTCCAAAGGATATATGAAATATCGAGTAATAAATAATTTTAAATATCTCACTTTCAGTATCGATCTCCAAAGTCACATTGTTAGTAAGGTAACAGTGGGACGTTTACACTTCTCCGAAACTACCAACAATAATATGCGCAAAAAGGGACGTCCAAATCCCGAACAACGTTATTTCCAACTTATTGTTGCCTTGCATGTCCATACCGCTTCCGGCGACTTTCCCATTATCAGCCAAGGTAGTGATAAAATCATAGTACGTGCCTCTAATCCCGGACAATTTGAATCGGATGTTGATTTGTGTTGGCAACGTGGTCTTACCCAAGACTCCATATACCATGCCGGTCGTGTGGGTATTAATACCGATCGTCCCGATGAAAGTCTAGTGGTGCATGGCAATCTTAAGATCTCTGGTCATATAGTGCAGCCCAGTGATAGTAGAGCCAAACAGGAAATCGGTGAATTAGACACATCGGTACAGTTGCGCAATCTCCAAAAAATACGTATTGTACGTTATCGTCTAGAGCCCCAGTTTGCACTGCATGCTGGTCTCAAAGGTCACAAAGATACGGGAGAAATTGTTGACACTGGGGTAATTGCGCAGGAAGTACGCGAGGTAATACCCGATGCCGTGCAAGAGGCTGGCAGTGTGGTACTGCCGAACGGCAATGTTATTGAAAATTTCCTACTGGTGAATAAGGATCGCATACTTATGGAAAATATTGGTGCCGTCAAGGAACTGTGCAAAGTAACGGGTACTTTAGAGACGCGCATAGAAAATTTGGAGCGTGTCAATACCCGTTTGCAGCGTGCTAAAGAAAATGAGCTACAGTTTTTGCATTGCAAAAGTATAACGAGCAATCGGGATGGCTATGAAATTTGCTCGAATAGAACACTACAAATTATTATATTTCGATTAGTTATTGTTATGGCAAGCCTAGGTGAGTTAAGGCAATGGGACAAAACATTTTTAACCCCAGAGATTCGAAGTCCTATCTTTCTTAAGATTTGAAAATGCGTGGAAATCTAGTTCAGTTTTATAATCCCATTCATTTCAGTTATAGTTCACTTCAGTTTCTAGTTCAGGTTCTTCAGATTCTAGTTCAGTTCTAGTTCAGTTCAGTTCAGTTCTAGTTCAGTTCTAGTTCAGTTCTAGTTCAGTTCGAGTTCAGTTCTAAGTTCAGAACTTCTAGTTCGTCTAGTTCAGTTTCAGTTCAGTTCTAGTTCAGTTCTAGTTCAGTTCTAGTTCAGTTCTAGTTCAAGTTCTAGTTCAGTTCTAGTTCGAAGTTCTAGTTCAGTTCTAAGTTCAGTTCTAGTTCAGTTCTAGTTCAGTTCTAGTTCAGTTCTAGTTCAGTTCTAGTTCAGTTCTAGTTCAGTTCTAGTTCAGTTCTAGTTCAGTTCTAGTTCAGTTCTAGTTCAGTTCTAGTTCAGTTCTAGTTCAGTTCTAGTTCAGTTCTAGTTCAGTTCTAGTTCAGTTCTAGTTCAGTTCTAGTTCAGTTCTAGTTCAGTTCTAGTTCAGTTCTAGTTCAGTTCTAGTTCAGTTCTAGTTCAGTTCTAGTTCAGTTCTAGTTCAGTTCTAGTTCAGTTCCAGTTCAGTCAGTTCTAGTTCAGTTCTAGTTCAGTTCTAGTTCAGTTCTAGTTCAGTTCTAGTTCAGTTCTAGTTCAGTTCTAGTTCAGTTCTAGTTCAGTTCTAGTTCAGTTCTAGTTCAGTTCTAGTTCAGTTCTAGTTCAGTTCTAGTTCAGTTCTAGTTCAGTTCTAGTTCAGTTCTAGTTCAGTTTTAGTTCAGTTCTAGTTCAGTTCTAGTTCAGTTCTAGTTCAGTTCTAGTTCAGTTCTAGTTCAGTTCTAGTTCAGTTCTAGTTCAGTTCTAGTTCAATTCTAGTTCAGTTCTAGTTCAGTTCTAGTTCAGTTCTAGTTCAGTTCTAGTTCAATTCTAGTTCATTCTAGTTCAGTTCTAGTTCAGTTCTAGTTCAGTTCTAGTTCAGTTCTAGTTCAGTTCTAGTTCAGTTTAGTTCAGTTCTAGTTCAGTTCTAGTTCAGTTCTAGTTCAGTTCTAGTTCAGTTCTAGTTCTAGTTCAGTTCTAGTTCAGTTCTAGTTCAGTTCTAGTTCAGTTCTAGTTCAGTTCTAGTTCAGTTCTAGTTCAGTTCTAGTTCAGTTCTAGTTCAGTTCTAGTTCAGTTCTAGTTCAGTTCTAGTTCAGTTCTAGTTCAGTTCTAGTTCAGTTCTAGTTCAGTTCTAGTTCAGTTCTAGTTCAGTTCTAGTTCAGTTCTAGTTCAGTTCTAGTTCAGTTCTAGTTCAGTTCTAGTTAGTTCAGTTCTAGTTCAGTTCTAGTTCAGTTCTAGTTCAGTTCTAGTTCAGTTCTAGTTCAGTTCTAGTTCAGTTCTAGTTCAGTCCTAGTCAGTTCTAGTTCAGTTCTAGTTCAGTTCTAGTTCAGTTCTAGTTCAGTTCTAGTTCAGTTCTAGTTCAGTTCTAGTTCAGTTCTTAGTTCAGTTCTAGTTCAGTTTCTTAGTTCAGTTCGAGTTCTAGTTCTAGTTCCAGTTCCTAGTTCAGTTCTAGTTCAGTTCTAGTTCAGTCAGTTTCTAGTTCAGTTCTAGTTCAGTTCTAGTTTCAGTTTCTAGTTCTAGTTCAGTTTCTAGTTTCAGTTCTAGTTCAGTTCTAGTTCAGTTCTGTTCCCAGTTCTAGTTCAGTTCTAGTTCAGTTCTAGTTTCAAGTTCTAGTTTCAGTTCTTAGTTCATTTCTAGTTCAGATTCTAGTTCAGTTCTAGTTCAATTCGTTCATTCTGTTCAGTTCTAGTTTTCAGTTCTAGTTTCGAGTTCTAGTTCAGTTCTAGTTTCAGTTCTCGTTCAGTTTAGTTCAGTTCTAGTTCAGTTCTAGTTCAGTTCTAGTTCAGTTCTAGTTCAGTTAGTTCTAGTTCAGTTCTAGTTCATTCTAGTTCAGTTTCTAGTTCAGTTCTAGTTCAGTTCTAGTTCAGTTCTAGTTCAGTTCTAGTTCAGTTCTAGTTCAGTTCTAGTTCAGTTCTAGTTCAGTTCTAGTTCAGTTCTAGTTCAGTTCTAGTTCAGTTCTAGTTCAGTTCTAGTTCAGTTCTAGTTCAGTTCTAGTTCAGTTCTAGTTTCAGTTCTAGTTCAGTTCTAGTTCAGTTCTAGTTCAGTTCTAGTTCAGTTCTAGTTCAGTCTAGTTCAGTTCTAGTTCAGTTCTAGTTCAGTTCTAGTTCAGTTCTAGTTCAGTTCTAGTTCAGTTCTAGTTCAGTTCTAGTTCAGTTCTAGTTCAGTTCTAGTTCAGTTCTAGTTCAGTCTAGTTCAGTTCTAGTTCAGTTCTAGTTCAGTTCTAGTTCAGTTCTAGTTCAGTTCTAGTTCAGTTCTAGTTCAGTTCTAGTTCAGTTCTAGTTCAGTTCTAGTTCAGTTCTAGTTCAGTTCTAGTTCAGTTCTAGTTCAGTTCTAGTTCAGTTCTAGTTCAGTTCTAGTTCAGTTCTAGTTCAGTTCTAGTTCAGTTCTAGTTCAGTTCTAGTTCAGTTCTAGTTCAGTTCTAGTTCAGTTCTAGTTCAGTTCTAGTTCAGTTCTAGTTCAGTTCTAGTTCAGTTCTAGTTCAGTTCTAGTTCAGTTCTAGTTCAGTTCTAGTTCAGTTCTAGTTCAGTTCTAGTTCAGTTCTAGTTCAGTTCTAGTTCAGTTCTAGTTCAGTTCTAGTTCAGTTCTAGTTCAGTTCTAGTTCAGTTCTAGTTCAGTTCTAGTTCAGTTCTAGTTCAGTTCTAGTTCAGTTCTAGTTCAGTTCTAGTTCAGTTCTAGTTCAGTTCTAGTTCAGTTCTAGTTCAGTTCTAGTTCAGTTCTAGTTCAGTTCTAGTTCAGTTCTAGTTCAGTTCAGTTTCTCAGTTCAGTTCAGTTCTAGTTCAGTTCTAGTTCAGTTCTAGTTCAGTTCTAGTTCAGTTCTAGTTCAGTTCTAGTTCAGTTCTAGTTCAGTTCAGTCTAGTTCAGTTCTAGTTCAGTTCTAGTTCAGTTCTAGTTTCAGTTCTAGTCAGTTCAGTTCTAGTTCAGTTCTAGTTCAGTTCTAGTTCAGTTCTAGTTCAGTTCTAGTTCAGTTCTAGTTCAGTTCTAGTTCAGTTCTAGTTCAGTTCTAGTTCAGTTCTAGTTCAGTTCTAGTTCAGTTCTAGTTCAGTTCTAGTTCAGTTCTAGTTCAGTTTAGTTCAGTTCTAGTTCAGTTCTAGTTCAGTTTTAGTTCAGTTCTAGTTCAGTTTTAGTTCAGTTCTAGTTCAGTTCTAGTTCAGTTCTAGTTCAGTTCTAGTTCATTTCTAGTTCAGTTCTAGTTCAGTTCTAGTTCAGTTCTAGTTCAGTTCTAGTTCAGTTCTAGTTCAGTTCTAGTTCAGTTCCTAGTTCAGTTTTAGTTCCAATTCAAGTTCAATTCATTTTAGTTCACTTTTGAATTAGAAAAGTAACTAGTCTCTGGGTTTCAACTTTTTTAAAATTTGGTCAGCTTTTCTAATTATTTCCTATCTTTTCCTATCTATCAGTTTGGCCGCAGTTTCCACTTTATATTTTGTCGAACATAATAAGAAACAACAAAGTCTAAAATATCTAGATAGCATACAACTCTTAAATAATGGCCACCTATATGGCCATGAAGGTCTAACGTTAACGGAACAGGAACACAATTTTATCAATATGTTAAAATCAGCCAGAAATCATACGCACTGGCCGTCATTTGCTTATCAATCTCCCATTGCTATAGGCGGAGGAGCGGTGGGGACAGGTGTAACAAGATCTCAAAGTCGTAATCACAGCGAATATCAACGAGCAGACTATAGATATTTGGGTACACCGGATGATATTAGTAATCCCTCTTCGGCTCAACAGTTGAGAAATGATGAAATAACAGTGGTCATGGAAAAACCTTCGGTGAGTCATGAACTTTTGCAAGTCTACAATGAGCCACAGAGGGTCACTGTTGCTCCAACACTAGCACGAAACAATAAGACTTCGATAAGTAAACATAAAAACAAATGGCCGCAACCGCAAATAGTTTTAAGAGTAATGCAATCAGCTACGCATCGTAATGCTCTACCATCGACACGTTCGCTTAACTTAAATGGTCAAGCAAATGAAGAGACGCCGCAGAATGTTTCACACAGTGCGAGCGAAACTTCGACGGAGAAAATTGCCGATGTTCAACAAGATTTCGAAAATAATTCCATTGACACTGACTCACACCAACAACAACAAGTCAACAATCGTGTAAAGTTAGCACCGGCCAAAATACGGGCACCAGCAGCCAAAGTTCCCACTCATAGTGAAATACAAAAGTTAAATGTCGACCTACCCATAGTCAGCACATCCAGCAGTAATATTATAGATGAAACGGGACTTGTTATAGAAAATTCCGCCACCCAATCGAATCTTTTAAGACACACCAATCCCAAGGGAGGAGAGTTGATTATATACAAAACTGTCTCACCGCCTACAGCCACTACTAGCACCACAAGTAGTCGCAGCATTACGAATAAAGTCAATACTGATGCTCCTCATACAAATAACTCGTTGGAGACTCAATCTATTACAAATAAAAGTCGCAATTTTGTGGATCGTACCACTGACAATTCGGATCTATTGCAACAACTTTCTAATGATAACAATGAATCGATCTATAGTGCCACCGATATTATTGGCAATCCGGAGAATTTTATTTTAGGTTTAGATGATCGTCAATCGCTTTTAGGACGTCGTTCTTCATCACCATCATCCGCTGGGAGTACGGGTAATCAGCAAGAAATTGCAAATGTATGGGTACAAAATTCCATAGCTTATGTTAATACCTTTGGCGAGCCCGAACAATGTAATAGTAAAACAAAACGTGAGGATATATCTAACTGTCAGGTAGGTATCAAAAATTGCTAAGTAGTACGAATTTTGATTCATTATTTCCTTTTAGTCCGTTTGTTTCGAAGAAAACAATCAACTCTTGGCCCCCAATCAATCAAATTTAAGCTTAAGACCTGCGGAAGCCAAAAGATTAAACCCTCTCTACAACAAGAGGAAATCGATAATGAAAATCACAGTGAATCTGAAGATAATGATGCAATTATAAATGATACCGACGATGACTTACAGTCGACCTATAATGGTAATGTTAAAAATAAAGAAACGCTAGATGGCGCCATATTGGCGGCCTCATTGCCGCAAGGAAGAACTGCCCATAATAAACAAACTCCTTCAAAACAACTAGCTACTGAGGCAGAACGTCCAGAAGATGCTGAAAATTTAGATGTGCTATTGGAGCATACCTTCTCCGATGAAACCGTTGATGAGGAGACGAAAAAAGTTAAAAAGGATAAAATCGAGATTGGCATAGTGCAACCTAAATTGTCCGTAGATCCAGATTTACCACCTGATGAAACAGATTGTTGGAAAATACGCAGTTGTATATGGGCGGAACGTTTAAATAATACTTTTGCCACAGATGATTTTTGTCCCAAATTGGGTAAATCTGTGAATAAGACATTTGTCATACCGCTATCGCGTTTCTTTAAGGAACAAAGTATTGAATTACATTTAACGTTAGTATTGATCTTTCACTATATTTTCAAGAGTAATTAATGATTTTTAATTTCTTATTTATAGATCTTCATTACCTTTACAATGGGTCCTCTGCAATTTACATGAACATTCACAAAATGTTTTACAACGTAGACGTAACACCTCTTTACTTCTACTTAATGTCCCTAGTCGGGGCTATTTTGTTAAAGATTTAATATTACGTGCCACCAATGATCCGGAAAAGGTGAGAGTTTTTATGGTTCTTACAGACCAATGAGACCGACCATACTTTTGTTAAGATTTGAACTGTCTAGACTAGTTCTAGTTTAAAGTCTAGTATATAGTCTAGTATACTTTCTAGTCTATAGTCTAGTTTATAGTCTAGTCTATAGTCTAGTCAAGAATCTAGTCTATAGTCTAGACTATAGTCTAGTCTATAGTCTAGACTATAGTCTAGTCTATAGTCTAGACTATAGTCTAGTTTATAGTCTAGACTATAGTCTAGTTTATAGTCTAGACTATAGTATAGTTTATAGACTAGACTATAGACTAGTCTATAGTCTAGTCTATAGACTAGACTCTATGTAGACTCTAGACTATAGTCTAGTCTATAGTCTAGTCTATAAACTAGACTATAGTCTAGACTATAGTCTAGTCTATAGTCTAGTCTATAAACTAGACTATAGTCTAGACTATAGTCTAGTCTATAGTCTAGTCTATAGTCTAGTCTATAGTCTAGTCTATAGCCTAGTCTATAGTCTAGTCTATAGTCTAGTCTATAGTCTAGTCTATAGTATAGTCTATAGTCTGGTCTATAGTCTAGTCTATAGTCTGGTCTATAGTCTAGTCTATAATCTAGTCTATAGTCTAGTCTATAGTTTAGTCTATAGTCTAGTCTATAGTTTAGTCTATAGTCTAGTCTATAGTCTAGTCTATAGTGTAGTCTATAGTCTAGTCTATAATGTAGTCTATAGTCTAGTCTATAGTGTAGTCTATAGTCTAGTCTATAGTCTAGTCTATAGGTAGTCTATAGTCAGGTATAGTCTAGTCTATAGTCTAGTCTATAGTCTAGTCGATAGTCTAGTCTATAGTCTAGTCTGAAGTCTAGTCTATAGTATAGCTCTATAAGTAGTCTATAGTCTAGTCTATAGTCTAGTCTATAGTCCTAGTCTATAGTCTAGTCTATAGTCTAGTCTATAGTCTATGTCTTATAGTCTAGTCATATAGTCTAGTCTATAGTGCTAGTCTATAGTCTAGTCTAGTATTGAAGTCTAGTCTATGTCTAGTCCTATAGTCTAGTCCTATAGTCTAGTCTATAGTCTAGTCCTATAGTCCTAGTCTATAGTCTAGTCTATAGTCTGATAGTCTAGTCTAGTCATAGTCTAGTCTATAGTCTAGTCTATAGTCTAGTCTATAGTCTAGTCTATAGTCTAGTCTATAGTCTAGTCTATAGTCTAGTCTATAGTCTAGTCTAGTCTAGTCTATAGTCTAGTCTATAGTCTAGTCTATAGTCTAGTCTATAGTCTAGTCTATAGTCTAGTCTATAGTCTAGTCTATAGTCTAGTCTATAGTCTAGTCTATAGTCTAGTCTATAGTCTAGTCTATAGTCTAGTCTATAGTCTAGTCTATAGTCTAGTCTATAGTCTAGTCTATAGTCTAGTCTATAGTCTAGTCTATAGTCTAGTCTATAGTCTAGTCTATAGTCTAGTCTATAGTCTAGTCTATAGTCTAGTCTATAGTCTAGTCTATAGTCTAGTCTATAGTCTAGTCTATAGTCTAGTCTATAGTCTAGTCTATAGTCTAGTCTATAGTCTAGTCTATAGTCTAGTCTAGTCTAGTTAGTCTAGTCTATAGTCTAGTCTATAGTCTAGTCTATAGTCTAGTCTATAGTCTAGTCTATAGTCTAGTCTATAGTCTAGTCTAGTCTAGTCTATAGTCTAGTCTTAGTCTAGTCTATAGTCTAGTCTATAGTCTAGTTTATACTCTAGTCTATACTCTAGTCTATACTCTAGTCTATAGTCTAGTTTATAGACTTTGTTATTTTCTTTCGTGAATAAAACTAACATTTATTTCTCTCTTTAATTTTAGACAAATATTTGCCAAGAACGACCGCACGATGGCAACACCATATTGCAGTACAATTTTAGAATTTTAAGAAATTGTGATTAAAAAACCCACACATACACAACAACAACACTGAATCCTAAATGAATGAAATCTTAATACTAAATTTTAAATCTTAAGAACAAGTCTCTAAATTTAAATTAATTTGTACGTAAACATTTAAATGCCCAAACTTATACATTATTTTACTTTTTTTCTGATAAACACAAAAATAATTAAAAAATATTAATTAAATCACAAAACTATTTCATTGTATCAATAAATGACAAAAAGAATTAAAATATAAAAGAATCATGTCATAGAACAAATTGCAACTAAGCGAACAAAAATATTATTTGATTTACTTTTTTTATTAATTTTTAATTACATATTTTGTAAATAGTGTTTAGTTAAAATAATTAACATAATACATAAAAAAATTGTTTAAAAGCTTTTATTATTTTGCCTTTACTAAGAACAAACAAACGAAATCGAAAACAAAATTAAATCTAAATTTAAAAAAAAAATAATAATATAGCAAAATTTTATTTTCACTGCTATACAAACATAATAGAATGAATAATAATTTTAATTAAATATGTAATGATGATCAATAAAAATTATTATGATTATTAAATATTTATTAAAAGCAAAACAAGACAAGAAAATAAGAAAATATTTAGAAAATTTATAATTACAAAAAATGTTGTTTTATTTAAAGGGTTATTTATTTTAGTCTAATCTATAGTCTGGTCAATAGTAGAGTCAAGTCTGTAGTATAGTCTAAAGTATAGTCTAGTCTATAGTCTATTCTATAGTATAGTCTATAGTATAGACTAGTATCTAATCTAGTCTATAGTCTAGTCTATAGTCTAGTCTATAGTCTAGTCTATAGTCTAGTCTATAGTCTAGTCTATAGTCTAGTCTATAGTCTAGTCTATAGTCTAGTCTATAGCCTAGTCTATAGTCTAGTCTATAGTCTAGTCTATAGTCTAGTCTATAGTCTAGTCTATAGTCTAGTCTATAGTCTAGTCTATAGTCTAGTCTATAGTCTAGTCTATAGTCTAGTCTATAGTCTAGTCTATAGTCTAGTCTATAGTCTAGTCTATAGTCTAATCAATAGTCTAATCAATAGTCTAATCAATAGTCTAGTCTATAGTCTAGTCTATAGTCTAAACAATAGTCTAAACAATAGTCTAGTCTATAGTCTAGTCTATAGTCTAAACAATAGTCTAGTCTATAGTCTAGTCTATAGTCTAGTCTATAGTCTAGTCTATAGTCTAGTCTATAGTCTAGTCTATAGTCTAGTCTAGTCTAGTCTATAGTCTAGTCTATAGTCTAGTATATAGTCTAGTCTATAGTCTAGTCTACAGTCTAGTCTATAGTCTAGTCTATAGTCTAGTCTATAGTCTAGTCTATAGTCTAGTCTATAGTCTAGTCTATAGTCTAGTCTATAGTCTAGTCTATAGTCTAGTCTATAGTCTAGTCTATAGTCTAGTCTATAGTCTAGTCTATAGTCTAGTCTATAGTCTAGTCTATAGTCTAGTCTATAGTCTAGTCTATAGTCTAGTCTATAGTCTAGTCTATAGTCTAGTCTATAGTCTAGTCTATAGTCTAGTCTATAGTCTAGTCTATAGTCTAGTCTATAGTCTAGTCTATAGTCTAGTCTATAGTCTAGTCTATAGTCTAGTCTATAGTCTAGTCTATAGTCTAGTCTATAGTCTAGTCTATAGTCTAGTCTGTAGTCTAGTCTATAGTCTAGTCTATAGTCTAGTCTATAGTCTAGTCTATAGTCTAGTCTATAGTCTAGTCTATTGTCTAGTCTATAGTCTAGTCTATAGTCTAGTCTGTAGTCTAGTCTATAGTCTAGTCTATAGTCTAGTCTATAGTCTAGTCTATAGTCTAGTCTATAGTCTAGTCTATAGTCTAGTCTATAGTCTAGTCTATAGTCTAGTCTATAGTCTAGTCTATAGTCTAGTCTATAGTCTAGTCTATAGTCTAGTCTATAGTCTAGTCTATAGTCTAGTCTATAGTCTAGTCTATAGTCTAGTCTATAGTCTAATCTATAGTCTAGTCTATAGTCTAGTCTATAGTCTAGTCTATAGTCTAGTCTATAGTCTAGTCTATAGTCTAGTCTATAGTCTAGTCTATAGTCTAGTCTATAGTCTAGTCTATAGTCTAGTCTATAGTCTAGTCTATAGTCTAGTCTATAGTCTAGTCTATAGTCTAGTCTATAGTCTAGTCTATAGTCTAGTCTATAGTCTAGTCTATAGTCTAGTCTATAGTCTAGTCTATAGTCTAGTCTATAGTCTAGTCTATAGTCTAGTCTATAGTCTAGTCTATAGTCTAGTCTAGTAGTCTAGTCTAGTCTCTAGTCTAAGTAGTCCTAGTCTATAGTCTAGTCTATAGTCTAGTCTATAGTTAGTCTAGTCTAGTCTTAGTCTAGTCTATAGTCTAGTCTATAGTCTAGTCTATAGTCTAGTCTATAGTCTAGCTATAGTCTAGTCTATAGTCTAGTCTATAGTCTAGTCTATAGTCTAGTCTATAGTCTAGTCTATAGTCTAGTCTATAGTCTAGTCTATAGTCTAGTCTATAGTCTAGTCTATAGTCTAGTCTATAGTTAGTCTATAGTCTAGTCTATAGTCTAGTCTATAGTCTAGTCTATATCTAGTCTATAGTCTAGTCTATAAGTCTAAGTCTAATAGTCTAGTCTATAGTCTAGTCTATAGTCTAGTCTATAGTCTAGTCTATAGTCTAGTCTATAGTCTAGTCTATAGTCTAGTCATATAGTCTAGTCTATAGTCTAGTCTATAGTCTAGTCTATAGTCTAGTCTATAGTCTAGTCTATAGTCTAGTCTATAGTCTAGTCTATAGTCTAGTCTATAGTCTAGTCTATAGTCTAGTCTATAGTCTAGTCTATAGTCTAGTCTATACTCTAGTCTATAGTCTAGTCTATAGTCTAGTCTATAGTCTAGTCTATAGTCTAGTCTATAGTCTAGTCTATAGTCTAGTCTATAGTCTAGTCTATAGTCTAGTCTATAGTCTAGTCTATAGTCTAGTCTATAGTCTAGTCTATAGTCTAATCAATAGTCTAGTCTATAGTCTAGTCTATATTCTAGTCTATAGTCTAGTCTATAGTCTAGTCTATAGTCTAATCAATAGTCTAGTCTATAGTCTAGTCTATAGTCTAGTCTATAGTCTAGTCTATAGTCTAGTCTATAGTCTAGTCTATAGTCTAGTCTATAGTCTAGTCTATAGTCTAGTCTATAGTCTAGTCTATAGTCTAGTCTATAGTCTAGTCTATAGTCTAGTCTATAGTCTAGTCTATAGTCTAGTCTATAGTCTAGTCTATAGTCTAGTCTATAGTCTAGTCTATAGTCTAGTCTATAGTCTAGTCTATAGTCTAGTCTATAGTCTAGTCTGTAGTCTAGTCTATAGTCTAAGCAATAGTCTAGTCTATAGTCTAGTCTATAGTCTAGTCTATAGTCTAGTCTATAGTCTAGTCTATAGTCTAGTCTATAGTCTAGTCTATAGTCTAGTCTATAGTCTAGTCTATAGTCTAGTCTATAGTCTAGTCTATAGTCTAGTCTATAGTCTAGTCTATAGTCTAGTCTATAGTCTAGTCTAGAGTCTAGTCTATAGTCTAGTCTATAGTCTAGTCTATAGTCTAGTCTATAGTCTAGTCTATAGTCTAGTCTATAGTCTAGTCTATAGTCTAGTCTAGAGTCTAGTCTATACTCTAGTCTATAGTCTAGTCTATAGTCTAGTCTATAGTCTAGTCTATAGTCTAGTCTATAGTCTAGTCTATAGTCTAGTCTATAGTCTAGTCTATAGTCTAGTCTATAGTCTAGTCTATAGTCTAATCAATAGTCTAGTCTATAGTCTAGTCTATAGTCTAGTCTATAGTCTATAGTCTAGTCTATAGTCTAGTCTATAGTCTAGTCTATAGTCTAGTCTATAGTCTAGTCTATAGTCTAATCAATAGTCTAGTCTATAGTCTAGTCTATATTCTAGTCTATAGTCTAGTCTATAGTCTAGTCTATAGTCTAATCAATAGTCTAGTCTATAGTCTAGTCTATAGTCTAGTCTATAGTCTAGTCTATAGTCTAGTCTATAGTCTAGTCTATAGTCTAGTCTATAGTCTAGTCTATAGTCTAGTCTATAGTCTAGTCTATAGTCTAGTCTATAGTCTAGTCTATAGTCTAGTCTATAGTCTAGTCTATAGTCTAGTCTATAGTCTAGTCTATAGTCTAGTCTATAGTCTAGTCTATAGTCTAGTCTATAGTCTAGTCTATAGTCTAGTCTATAGTCTAGTCTATAGTCTAGTCTATAGTCTAGTCTATAGTCTAGTCTGTAGTCTAGTCTATAGTCTAAGCAATAGTCTAGTCTATAGTCTAGTCTAGTCTAGTCTATAGTCTAGTCTATAGTCTAGTCTATAGTCTAGTCTATATTCTAGTCGACATCTAGTTTAAATGACTTAAAATTGATGGCTGCGCTGCTGCCGGAAATCTACTCTGTATTAAAGTTTACATTTTCAATGAAACTGTTAAAGGGAGAGTGAAAGGCGTAATAAAACAAACTAATATCTTAATTTTGACCTTTTTAAACGTTGCAATAATGGTTATTAACCTCTGTATTTTCCCCACTTGTTGCTGTAAAGATTTCGCAACTCTACACCCTACACTACAACAAATAAAAAACAAAACTTACCCACAAACACCAAAAGTAAACAAAAAACTTGAGGAATTTTTTTGCAGAAAGTTTTTCTTACATTTCAGAATAAAACAACTTTTTCTCTTATTAAAACATTAACTAACATTACAAAACTATTATTTGAATAAAATATTAAAAATATTTCATGAAATTTAACAATTTTTTTTTATTTTTTACACTTGATTACGATTTTTGCACACAAAACAACGCGCATCACTAGAATTGCAATTGGAAACTGATGAATAAAAAAGGAAACAGGAAGAAGAGAGCGAGAGTAATGATGTTGCAAACAAGGTTGCCAGATGAGTATCATAAATTTGACGTTATATATTCTGTTCTACTCGAAATTGTTTATAGAAAAATGTTTTATACATTGTCCATAGAAGTGTTTTAAACAAAACATTTTCTATAGATAATTATGTTACACTCAAAATATTCTATATGAAATTAAGTGATACAGAAAATTGTCTATAGAAAACAAAATTTTCTGTAGAAAGTAGTGTTATACAAAAAAACAACTATAGAAAGTAGTGTTATGCAAAAATCCAGCTATACAAAATAGTTTTATACACAAAATTTTCTATGGAAAATAGTGTTATACACAACATTTTCTATAGAAAATATACACAACATTTTCTACAGAAAATAGTGTTATACACAACATTTTCTATAGAAAATAGTTTTATACACAAAATTTTCTATAGAAAATAGTTTTATACACAAAATTTTCTATAGAAAATTGTGTTATACACAAAATTTTCTTTAAAAAATTGTTTTAAATTCTTATATTTAATAGAAAAACTGTTATACACAAATATATTTTAAGAAAAAGATGCTAAATTTGTAATTTTTGTTATATTTCTTTATTAAACTAAACCATAATAACAAATAACTACATATGCTAACTAAACAGCAAATGGTTGATCTTTACCATCCTCATGATACTTAATATAAGTTTCACCGTGAGTAAAATCTTTTGTTCCCTCCAAACGACCACGAGGAGGTGCTTTACTATAATCGAATGCTTTTTCTGATTTGCCAAACATACGATTGGCTTCTTCGATTTGATCACGATATTTACCAGCCACAACAGCTTTGCCGGTTAGTGGATCCGTTATGTCACCAAGTTGATAAACAACTTTTTCCACTTTATGGGTAATAAGACGGGTTAAACGCTCGGGCAGTTCACGTATTAAAACAACATCACCGGTTTTGCAGACTTTTTGGGGATCGTGGGCAAAGAAGAATTCATCTTTTTTAAAGTACTATTTGGAAAAGAAAGAAGCTGATAAGTTAAAGTATTTTTTTATTTTTTTTAAGTATTTTACCATATTGAGATTTTTATCCAATTCCATGCGGCGTATGCGAATTTTGGAGGCATTTTGTTTAACACAGGGCATACATTGTCCCATTAGCAATAAATTACGTGCCGACATTGTTTTTAATACAAAATTTCAGGAAAAATTAATAAAATTGTTGAGTTTAGTAGAAAAATTATTAGAAAATGTGAATAACAATTCCAGCTGTTTAATGTGTTATTAATTTGCAGTGAATGGTAGAAGTAAATAAAAGAAGCATTTGCAGCTGTTAGTTTTCAAGATTTGGCAGCACTTTTATGTTTTGCCAGTTTGTTTATTTACATCACAAGTGTCATAATTAGTAAAATCATATTTTCGCGGAAATCGTTAAAAAGTACATATAAATCGAACTTGCGTTTAAGTAATTTTGTTAAATATCTTTAAAGGCAAATATTAAGATGCTTCTTATTTAAATTCAAAACAATTTATAATAAATATAAGGTAAGAAATTTACACAGTCATATGACGAACAAAGCTAACGCCGGCAGACACAAATAAATGGCGATATCTGCATTTTATCAGGTATTCCGCTTGTAAGTAATTTCTAAATTTAAGAAAAATTCATATTTTACAAATTTAACGGAATTACATTTTGCACTAACATCTGCGCTTTAATCTTTGTCACACTTTTGCTGAATGTATTTCGGAGATGGTTAAATTTAAACGGTATCTGTTCAGTCACAAAGTCCTGTCGAAAAGATTTTGGTATTTTGAAAATAATTTGATATCTTATAAACTATTGGGGATAAAGCAACCAAGTGTCATATGTATATTAAGAGCTCAGTTGTGCTAAACTCGTTGAAATTTTAAAAACTTTTTAAAACTTAAAAGCTTATTTAAGATTAATTTTATTCTATTTTCCTTTTATTCTTCAAACTTTCAAGATATTTATCTAACTGCTGCTGAAAATCTGCTTCCATTACACGAGAAACAAATTCACTTTTCTTTGCAACTCTTTCCCTTTCGAATACCTCTAAAACCGATTTCCGAAATTGTAATTTAGTAAGTATCCTAGCGTGTTGATTTACATCTCTTAACGAAGTTATAAATTTTTCACATTTATGAAGACCTTCCTCTTTGCTGTCAGCTATAGCATCGACCAAACCCACATCGAAAGCTTCTGTAGTGCTAAACATTTTGCCCTGAATTAAAGCCAATTCAGCAGTACGTCTTGATACAATATTACAGAATAATGCTTCTACAAAGCTGGGAGGTGCAACGCCTACTTGGGTCTCATTTAAGCCAATGCTAAAGTTAGACAGCATGACTCGATAATCACAACAAATGCCCAATACACAACCACCGGCTGGTGAGTGACCCTGGTGGGGAAGGGAACAAAAGAAAATTAGTAATATTTTTAATAATTCACTATATTTACATTAATTAAAACCGCAGTGGTAAGAGGACTGCTATATAATGTTAAAGCTGCATCGCGTAAAGCTGCATAAACTTGTTCTAGCCTTTCCAGCTGGGGTTTATACAATTCTTTTAAATCCAAACCAGATGAAAAGATTCCATTAATGTTCTATTTTGTTCGAAAATTAATTTATAACTAAAAGGCATTTAGCATCAATTTGTACTAAACTTACCGATGTCAAAATTAAACCTTGACATTTTTGTTCTTCTACGTTTTTTATTGTTTTCTTTAGCTCTTGCAACAATTGCAAATTAAGTGCATTCACTGGTTTTCTATGCAATTTTACAATGGCAATTCCAGTTTTGTTATCTATTTCGGTATTTACAAAGTTTTCCTTTATTGATGACAAACTACGTAACGCCGGTCTTAGTGCTTTTGTATTAATTTTCTTAAAGTACCACATGACTCTAGTTTTGTTTAATTATTAAATATTCTATAAAGCTAAAAGATTGTAAAGAAAACAAAAAACATTTATTCATTGCATCTGTTATCTCAAAGTCCAATTTGTTGTTGCCTGAACAAAAAGAAAAAACAAAAATGACAATTTTGTTATACCCCAACACAAGCAGTACGTCTCTTCCTATGAACTTAACCTGTCATCTGATTATATTTGCCGTATGCAATCAGATTTCTGATTAGACTAAAGACAGCAATTTTTATTGACGATATTTATTTTACATATATACTATCTATGTACATCCGTGCACATATTATCAGTAAATGACTCTGCTTAAGCACTGGTAGCAATCTTGGATGATTAAATGCAATCAGAGGATCTATCTATCTATCTATCTATCTATCTATCTATCTATCTATCTATCTATCTATCTATCTATCTATCTATCTATCTATCTATCTATCTATCTATCTATCTATCTATCTATCTATCTATCTATCTATCTATCTATCTATCTATCTATCTATCTATCTATCTATCTATCTATCTATCTATCTATCTATCTATCTATCTATCTATCTATCTATCTATCTATCTATCTATCTATCTATCTATCTATCTATCTATCTATCTATCTATCTATCTATCTATCTATCTATCTTTCCATCCATCTATTATGATCGGAAATAACAATTATTATCTATTACTACTGTCAGCAAATCCTTTCATTATTACTTTAACTTGGCTGCACTTTTTCATTCTGCTGTTTAGGGTTCTATAAATCGACTTTCGAATAATCGAACAATCGACTTTTTGTCGAAAAGTCGAAATCGACTATTTTGTTCCAAAAAAGTCAATAACTCGACTATCGTCTGTGAAAAAAGTCGAAAAGTCGACTTTGTTAATAAAAGTCGAAAAGTCTGAAAGTCGATAAGTCGAAATGTCGAAAAATCGAAAAAAGTCGGAAAAAGTCGAAAAAGGTCGAAAAGTCGAGAACTCCAAAATTGTAGAAAAAGGTCAACAATAGTCGAAAATTTTAAAAAAGTGGAAAAAAAAGTCAAAAACTCTAAAATAGTCGAAAAAAATCGATAAGTCAAAAAAGTCGGAAAAAGTCGAAAAAAGTAGAAAAAGTCGAAAAAAAGTCGAAAAACGTCGACTATTTATAAAATACTTATAGTCGAAAAGCCTAAAAGTCGAAAATCGACTTTTCATAAAATGCAAAAGGTCGAAAAGTCGACTTTTAACTAAATGAAAAGAGTCGAAAAGTCACGCACATAAAGAAAACAACCCGACGAAAAATAAAACAAACCGTAACAGCTGTTTTATCAAAATAAACATTTTTTTTGGTGTGGTGAGTTATTTTTGTTTACAAATATGTGTTTCTGCACGTGGAAAAGACGCAAAAACTCGTTTTCATTATTTACATTTTCAATATGTGTTTATGCACGTGGAAAAAATTCAAAAAAATTGATTTTCATGATTTACATTAAAAAAAATATTTTTGATCAATTAAAATATGTGTATAAATGTGGAAAGGAACAAATCTGATAAAATATAAATATATTTGGGATTATATCGTTACAGAATGCCTTTTAATAAAAAACATTCAAAAAATGTTACTATGGTCATATATGTATATAAAATGATATATAAGTGCTATCGGACGATCTTGTGCACGATAAAAACCTATATAGAACTTTAAGTTGGAAGTGTAGAAATCGGATGGCATACATTTTTTTCCGGATTTCATCGTTCTAGGGTGTGTACTACAACAACAAACTTTTTTTTTACAAAAAAAGTTACTATAGCCGTATATATACAATGATATATAACTGCTATCGGACGATCTTGTGCACGACAAAAACCTATATAGAACTTTAAGTTGGAAGTGTAGAAATCGGATGACATACATTTTTTTCCGGATTTCATCGTTCTAGGATGTGTACTACAACAACAAACTTTTTTTTTTACAAAAAATGTTACTATAGCCGTATATATAAAATGATATATAACTGCTATCGGACGATCTTGTGCACGATAAAAACCTATATAGAACTTTAAGTTGGAAGTGTAGAAATCGGATGGCATACATTTTTTTCCGGATTTCATCGTTCTAAGGTGTGTACTACAACAACAAACTTTTTTTTTACAAAAAATGTTACTATAGCCGTATATATAAAATGATATATAACTGCTATCGGACGATCTTGTGCACGATAAAAACCTATATAGAACTTTAAGTTGGAAGTGTAGAAACCGGATGGCATACATTTTTTTCCGGATTTCATCGTTCTAGGGTGTGTACTACAACAACAAACTTTTCTTTCACAAAAAATGTTACTATAGCCGTATATATAAAATGATATATAACTGCTATCGGACGATCTTGTGCACGATAAAAACCTATATAGAACTTTAAGTTGGAAGTGTAGAAATCGGATGGCATACATTTTTTTCCGGATTTCATCGTTCTAGGGTGTGTACTACAACAACAAACTTTTTTTTTACAAAAAATGTTACTATAGCCGTATATATAAAATGATATATAACTGCTATCGGACGATCTTGTGCACGATAAAAACCTATATAGAACTTTAAGTTGGAAGTGTAGAAATCGTATGGCATACATTTTTTTCCGGATTTCATCGTTCTAGGGTGTGTACTACAACAACAAACTTTTTTTCTCCAAAAAATGTTATTATGGCCGTATATATAAAATGATATATAACTGCTATCGGACGATCTTGTGCACGATAAAAACCTATATAGAACTTTAAGTTGGAAGTGTGGAAATCGGATGGCATATATTTTTTTCCGGATTTCATCGTTCTAGGGTGTGTACTACAACAACAAACTTTTCTTTTACAAAAAATGTTACTATAGCCGTATATATAAAATGATATATAACTGCTATCGGACGATCTTGTGCACGATAAAAACCTATATAGAACTTTAAGTCAGAAGTGTAGAAATCGGATGACATACATTTTTTTCCGGATTTCATCGTTCTAGGGTGTGTACTACAACAACAAACTTTTTTTTTACAAAAAATGTTACTATAGCCGTATATATAAAGTGATATATAACTGCTATCGGACGATCTTGTGCACGATAAAAACCTATATAGAACTTTAAGTTGGAAGTGTAGAAATCGGATGGCATACATTTTTTTCCGGATTTCATCGTTCTAGGGTGTGTACTACAACAACAAACTTTTTTTTACAAAAAATGTTACTATAGCCGTATATATAAAATGATATATAACTGCTATCGGACGATCTTGTGCACGATAAAAACCTATATAGAACTTTAAGTTGGAAGTGTAGAAATCGGATGGCATACATTTTTTTCCGGATTTTATCGTTCTAGGGTGTGTACTACAACAACAAACTTTTTTTTTACAAAAAATGTTACTATAGCCGTATATATAAAATGATATATAACTGCTATCGGACGATCTTGTGCACGATAAAAACCTATATAGAACTTTAAGTTGGAAGTGTAGAAATCATATGGCATACATTTTTTTCCGGATTTCATCGTTCTAGGGTGTGTACTACAACAACAAACTTTTTTTTCCAAAAAATGTTATTATGGTCGTATATATAAAATGATATATAACTGCTATCGGACGATCTTGTGCACGATAAAAACCTATATAGAACTTTAAGTTGGAAGTGTAGAAATCGGATGGCATACATTTTTTTCCGGATTTCATCGTTCTAGGGTGTGTACTACAACAACAAACTTTTTTTTTACAAAAAATGTTACTATAGCCGTATATATAAAATGATATATAACTGCTATCGGACGATCTTGTGCACGATAAAAACCTATATAGAACTTTAAGTTGGAAGTGTAGAAATCGTATGGCATACATTTTTTTCCGGATTTCATCGTTCTAGGGTGTGTACTACAACAACAAACTTTTTTTTCCAAAAAATGTTATTATGGCCGTATATATAAAATGATATATAACTGCTATCGGACGATCTTGTGCACGATAAAAACCTATATAGAACTTTAAGTTGGAAGTGTGGAAATCGGATGGCATATATTTTTTCCGGATTTCATCGTTCTAGGGTGTGTACTACAACAACAAACTTTTTTTTTACAAAAAATGTTACTATAGCCGTATATATAAAATGATATATAACTGCTATCGGACGATCTTGTGCACGATAAAAACCTATATAGAACTTTAAGTCAGAAGTGTAGAAATCGGATGACATACATTTTTTTCCGGATTTCATCGTTCTAGGGTGTGCACTACAACAACAAACTTTTTTTTTACAAAAAATGTTACTATAGCCGTATATATAAAATGATATATAACTGCTATCGGACGATCTTGTGCACGATAAAAACCTATATAGAACTTTAAGTTGGAAGTGTAGAAATCGGATGGCATACATTTTTTCCGGATTTCATCGTTCTAGAGTGTGTACTACAACAACAAACTTTTTTTTACAAAAAATGTTACTATAGCCGTATATATAAAATGATATATAACTGCTATCGGACGATCTTGTGCACGATAAAAACCTATATAGAACTTTAAGTTGGAAGTGTAGAAACCGGATGGCATACATTTTTTTCCGGATTTCATCGTTCTAGGGTGTGTACTACAACAACAAACTTTTTTTTTACAAAAAATGTTATTATGGAAGTATATATAAATTGATATATAACTGCTATCGGACGATCTTGTGCACGATAAAGACCTATGTAGAACTTTAAGTTGGAAGTGTAGAAACCGGATGGCATACATTTTTTTCCGGATTTCATCGTTCTAGGTTGTGTACTACAACAACAAACTTTTTTTTTACAAAAAATGTTATTATGGAAGTATATATATATTGATATATAACTGCTATCGGACGATCTTGTGCATGATAAAAACTTATATAGAACTTTAAGTTGGAAGTGTAGAAATCGGATGACAAACATTTTTTTCCAGATTTCATCGTTCTAGGGTGTGTACTACAACAACAAACTTTTTTTTACAAAAAATGTTATTATGGAAGTATATATAAATTGATATATAACTGCTATCGGACGATCTTGTGCACGATAAAGACCTATGTAGAACTTTAAGTTGGAAGTGTAGAAATTGTATGGCATACATTTTTTTCCGGATTTCATCGTTCTAGGGTGTGTACTACAACAACAAACTTTTTTTTCCAAAAATGTTATTATGGCCGTATATATAAAATGATATATAACTGCTATCGGACGATCTTGTGCACGATAAAAACCTATATAGAACTTTAAGTTGGAAGTGTGGAAATCGGATGGCATATATTTTTTCCGGATTTCATCGTTCTAGGGTGTGTACTACAACAACAAACTTTTTTTTTACAAAAAATGTTACTATAGCCGTATATATAAAATGATATATAACTGCTATCGGACGATCTTGTGCACGATAAAACCTATATAGAACTTTAAGTCAGAAGTGTAGAAATCGGATGACATACATTTTTTTCCGGATTTCATCGTTCTAGGGTGTGCACTACAACAACAAACTTTTTTTTTACAAAAAATGTTACTATAGCCGTATATATAAAATGATATATAACTGCTATCGGACGATCTTGTGCACGATAAAAACCTATATAGAACTTTAAGTTGGAAGTGTAGAAATCGTATGGCATACATTTTTTTCCGGATTTCATCGTTCTAGGGTGTGTACTACAACAACAAACTTTTTTTCTCCAAAAAATGTTATTATGGCCGTATATATAAAATGATATATAACTGCTATCGGACGATCTTGTGCACGATAAAACCTATATAGAACTTTAAGTTGGAAGTGTGGAAATCGGATGGCATATATTTTTTTCCGGATTTCATCGTTCTAGGGTGTGTACTACAACAACAAACTTTTCTTTTACAAAAAATGTTACTATAGCCGTATATATAAAATGATATATAACTGCTATCGGACGATCTTGTGCACGATAAAAACCTATATAGAACTTTAACTTTAACAACAACAAACTTTTTTTTACAAAAAATGTTACTATAGCCGTATATATAAAATGA
>NW_023996053.1:0-65391 GCF_015586225.1 Lucilia sericata | reverse complement strand
CATAAATGACTGTCATAGCGTGAAAAACTGTCAATGTTATTTGCAGCCATATCGGAACCTCAAATTACCGCGTTTTAAAGCTGTGAAAATAATTCTACCGATCTATCCAATTGGCCATTTCCAAAAATATATTATGGAATAAATATATACCAAAGCAAATGGAACTATAATGCAATAAAAAGATATATAAACGACTGATATAAGATGAAAACTATAAATGTTATTTGCAACCATATCGGAGCCTTAAATTACCGCATTTTTGAACCTGTACCAATAAATATACTGATCTATCCAATTTTTGTAAAAATTCATTATGCCACAAATTATACACCAAAATAAAGTGCAACTGTAATGCTTTAAAATGATGCATAAATGACTGTCATAGCATGAAAACTGTCAAAGTTATTTGCAACCATATCGGAACCTCAAATTACCGCGTTTTTAAACATAGAACAATAATTCTACAGATCCTTCAAATTGACCATTTTTTAGACGAACACATTGTGCCACAAATGATATACCAAATTAAAGTGCAATCATAATGCTCTAAACTGATGCATAAATGACTGTCATAGCATGAAAACTGTCAAAGTTATTCACAACCATATCGGAACCTCAAATTACCGCCTTTTTAAACCTGGGAAAATAATTCTACCGATCTATCCAATTGGCCATTTTCTTAAAATACATTATGCAATAAATTATATACCAAAACAAATGGCAATTTTAATGCTTTAAAATGGTGCATAAACGACTGTCCTAGCACGAAAACTGCCAAAGTTAATTGCAACCATATCGGAACCTCAGATTACTGCTTTTATTAAACATAGAACAATAATTCTACCGATCTATCAAATTGACCAATTTATAAAACACACATTATGCTACAAATTATATACCATATTAAAGTGCAATCATAATGCTTTAAAATGATGCATAAATGACTGTCATAGCATGAAAACTGTCAATGTTATTTGCAACCATATCGGAACCTCAAAATACCGCCTTTTTAAAGCTGTGAAAATAATTCTACCGATCTATCCAATTGGCAATTTTCTAAAAATATATTATGCAATAAATTATATACCAAAACAAATGGCAACTATAATGCATTAAAAAGATATATAAACGACTGTTATAACATGAAAACTATAAAAGTTATTTGCAACCATATCGGAGCCTTGAATTACCGCATTTTTAAACCTGTACCAATAAATATACCGATCTATCCAACTTTTGTAAAAATTCATTATGCCACAAATTATACACCAAAATAAAGTGCAACTGTAATGCTTTAAAATGATGCATAAACTATTGCCCTAGCATGAAAACTGTCAAAGTTATTTGCAACCATATCGGAACCTCAAATTACCGCGTTTTTAAACATAGAACAATAATTCTACCGATCCTTCAAATTGACCATTTTTTAGACGAACACATTGTGCCACAAATGATATACCAAATTAAAGTGCAATCATAATGCTTTAAAATGATGCATAAATGACTGTCATAGCATGAAAACTGTCAAAGTTATTCACAACCATATCGGAACCTCAAATGACCGCCTTTTTAAACCTGGGAAAATAATTCTATCGATATATCCAATTGGCCATTTTCTAAAAATACATTATGCAATAAATTATATACCAAAACAAATGGCAATTTTAATGCTTTAAAATGATGCATAAACGACTGTCCTAGCACGAAAACTGCAAAAGTTAATTGCAACCATATCGGAACCTCAGATTACTGCGTTTATTAAACATAGAACAATAATTCTACCGATCTATCAAATTGACCAATTTGTAAAAATACACATTATGCTACAAATGATATACCATATTAAAGTGCAATCATAATGCTTTAAAATGATGCATAAATGACTGTCATAGCGTGAAAACTGTCAATGTTATTTGCAGCCATATCGGAACCTCAAATTACCGCGTTTTTAAAGCTGTGAAAATAATTCTACCGATCTATCCAATTGGCCATTTTCCAAAAATATATTATGGAATAAATTATATACCAAAGCAAATGGCAACTATAATGCAATAAAAAGATATAAAACGACTGATATAAGATGAAAACTATAAATGTTATTTGCAACCATATCGGAGCCTTAAATTACCGCATTTTTGAACCTGTACCAATAAATATACTGATCTATCCAATTTTTGTAAAAATTCATTATGCCACAAATTATACACCAAAATAAAGTGCAACTGTAATGCTTTAAAATGATGCATAAATGACTGTCATAGCATGAAAACTGTCAAAGTTATTTGCAACCATATCGGAACCTCAAATTACCGCGTTTTTAAACATAGAACAATAATTCTACCGATCCATCAAATTGACCATTTTTTAGACGAACACATTATGCCACAAATGATATACCAAATTAAAGTGCAATCATAATGCTCTAAACTGATGCATAAATGACTGTCATAGCATGAAAACTGTCAAAGTTATTCACAACCATATCGGAACCTCAAATAACCGCCTTTTTAAACCTGGGAAAATAATTCTACCGATCTATCCAATTGGCCATTTTCTTAAAATACATTATGCAATAAATTATATACCAAAACAAATGGCAACTATAATGCAATAAAAAGATATAAACGACTGTTATAACATGAAAACTATAAAAGTTATTTGCAACCATACCGGAGCCTTGAATTACCGCATTTTTAAACCTGTACCAATAAATATACCGATCTATCCAACTTTTGAAAAATTCATTATGCCACAAATTATACACCAAAATAAAGTGCAACTGTAATGCTTTAAAACGATGCATAAACTATTGCCCTAGCATGAAAACTGTCAAAGTTATTCACAACCATATCGGAACCTCAGATTACCGCTTTTTAAACATAGAACAATAATTCTACCGATCTATCAAATTCACCAATTAGTAAAAACACACATTATGCTACAAATGATATACCAAATTAAAGTGCAATCATAATGCTTTAAAATGATGCATAAAAAACTGTCAAAGTTATTCACAACCATATCGGAACCTCAAATTACCGCCTTTTTAAACCTGGGAAAATAATTCTACCGATCTATCCAATTGGCCATTTTCTAAAAATACATTATGCAATAAATTATATACCTAAACAAATGGCAATTTTAATGCTTTAAAATGGTGCATAAACGACTGTCCTAGCACGAAATTGCCAAAGTTAATTGCAACCATATCGGAACCTCAGATTACTGCGTTTATTAAACATAGAACAATAATTCTACCGATCTATCAAATTGACCAATTTGTAAAAATACACATTATGCTACAAATGATATACCAAATTAAAGTGCAATCATAATGCTTTAAAATGATGCATAAAAAACTGTCAAAGTTATTCACAACCATATCGGAACCTCAAATTACCGCCTTTTTAAACCTGGGAAAATAATTCTACCGATCTATCCAATTGGCCATTTTCTAAAAATACATTATGCAATAAATTATATACCTAAACAAATGGCAATTTTAATGCTTTAAAATGGTGCATAAACGACTGTCCTAGCACGAAAACTGCCAAAGTTAATTGCAACCATATCGGAACCTCAGATTACTGCGTTTATTAAACATAGAACAATAATTCTACCGATCTATCAAATTGACCAATTTGTAAAAATACACATTATGCTACAAATTATATACCATATTAAAGTGCAATCATAATGCTTTAAAATGATGCATAAATGACTGTCATAGCGTGAAAACTGTCAATGTTATTTGCAGCCATATCGGAACCTCAAACTACCGCGTTTTTAAAGCTGTGAAAATAATTCTACCGATCTATCCAATTGGCCATTTTCCAAAAATAATTATGGAATAAATTATATACCAAAGCAAATGGCAACTATAATGCAATAAAGAGATATATAAACGACTGTTATAACATGAAAACTATAAAAGTTATTTGCAACCATATCGGAGCCTTAAATTACCGCATTTTTAAGCCTGTACCAATAAATATATCGATCTATCCAATTTTTGTAAAAATTCATTATGCCACAAATAATACACCAAAATAAAGTGCAACTGTAATGCTTTAAAATGATGCGTAAACTAATGTCCTAGCATGAAAACTGTCAAAGTTATTTGCAACCATATCGGAACCTCAAATTACCGCGTTTTTAAACATAGAACAATAATTCTACCGATCCATCAAATTGACCATTTTTTAGACGAACACATTATGCCACAAATGATATACCAAATTAAAGTGCAATCATAATGCTCTAAACTGATGCATAAATGACTGTCATAGCATGAAAACTGTCAAAGTATTTCATAGCCATATCGGAACCTCAAATTACCGCGTTTTTAAACATAGAACAATAATTCTACCGATCCTTCAAATTGTCCATTTTTTAAGACGAAAACATTGTGCCACAAATGATATACCAAATTAAAGTGCAATCATAATGCTTTAAAATGATGCATAAATGACTGTCATAGCATGAAAATTGTCAAAGTTATTCACAGCCATATCGGAACCTCAATTTACCGCCTTTTTAAACCTGGGAAAATAATTCTACCGATTTATCCAATTGGCCGTTTTCTAAAAATACATTATGCAAATTATATACCAAAACAATTGGCAATTTTAATGCTTTAAAATGGTGCATAAACGACTGTCCTAGCACGAAAACTGCCAAAGTTAATTGGAGCCATATCGGAACCTCAGATTACCGCGTTTATTAAACATAGAACAATAATTCTACCGATCTATCAAATTCACCAATTAGTAAAAACACACATTATGCTACAAATTATATACCATATTAAAGTGCAATCATAATGCTTTAAAATGAAGCATAAATGACTGTCATAGCATGAAAACTGTCAATGTTATTTGCAACCATATCGGAACCTCAAATTACCGCCTTTTTAAAGCTGTGAAAATAATTCTACCGATCTATCCAATTGTCAATTTTCTAAAAATATATTATGCAATAAATTATATACCAAAACAAATGGCAACTATAATGCAATAAAAAGATTATAAACGACTGTTATAACATGAAAACTATAAAAGTTATTTGCAACCATATCGGAGCCTTGAATTACCGCATTTTTAAACCTGTACCAATAAATATACGATCTATCCAACTTTTGTAAAAATTCATTATGCCACAAATTATACACCAAAATAGAGTGCAACTGTAATGCTTTAAAATTATGCATAAACTATTGCCCTAGCATGAAAACTGTCAAAGTTATTTGCAACCATATCGGAACCTCAAATTACCGCGTTTTTAAACATAGAACAATAATTCTACCGATCCATCAAATTGACCATTTTTTAGACGAACACATTATGCCAGAAATGATATACCAAATTAAAGTGCAATCATAATGCTCTAAACTGATGCATAAATGGCTGTCATAGCATGAAAACTGTCAAAGTTATTCACAACCATATCGGAACCTCAAATTACCGCCTTTTTAAAGCTGTGAAAATAATTCTACCGATCTATCCAATTGGCAATTTTCTAAAAATACATTATGCAATAAATTATATACCAAAACAAATGGCAACTAAAATGCAATAAAAAGATGTACGAACGACTGTTATAACATGAAAACTATAAAAGTTATTTGCAACCATATCGGGGCCCTTAATTACCGCATTTTTAAACCTGTACCAATAAATATACCGATCTATCCAATTTTTGTAAAAATTCATTATGCCACAAATTATACAAAAACAAAGTGCAACTGTAATGCTTTGAAATGATGCATAAATGACTGTCATAGCATTAAAACTGTCAATGTTATTTGCAACCATATCGGAACCTCAAATTACCGCCTTTTTAAAGCTGTGAAAATAATTCTACCGATCTATCCAGTTGGCAATTTTCTAAAAATATATTATGCAATAAATTATATACCAAAACAAATGGCAACTATAATGCAATAAAAAGATATATAAACGACTGTTATAACATGAAAACTATAAAAGTTATTTGCAGCCATATCGGAGCCTTGAATTACCGCATTTTTTAACCTGTACCAATAAATATACCGATCTATCCAACTTTTGTAAAAATTCATTATGCCACAAATTATACACCAAAATAAAGTGCAACTGTAATGCTTTAAAATGATGCATAAACTATTGCCCTAGCATGAAAACTGCAACCATATCGGAACCTCAAATTACCGCGTTTTTAAACAAAGAACAATAATTCTACCGATCCTTCAAATTGACCATTTTTTAGACGAACACATTGTGACACAAATGATATACCAAATTAAAGTGCAATCATAATGCTTTAAAATGATGCATAAATGACTGTCATAGCATGAAAACTGTCAAAGTTATTCACAACCATATCGGTACCTCAAATTACCGCCTTTTTAAACCTGGGAAAATAATTCTACCGATCTATCCAATTGGCCATTTTCTAAAAATACATTATGCAATAAATTATATACCAAAACAAATGGCAATTTCAATGCTTTAAAATGGTGCATAAACGACTGTCCTAGCACGAAAACTGCCAAAGTTAATTGCAACCATATCGGAACCTCAGATCACTGCGTTGATTAAACATAGAACAATAATTCTACCGATCTATCAAATTGACCAATTTGTAAAAATACACATTATGCTACAAATGATATACCATATTAAAGTGCAATCATAATGCTCTAAACTGATGCATAAATGACTGTCATAGCATGAAAACTGTCAAAGTAATTCACAACCATATCGGAACCTCAAATTACCACCTTTTTAAACCTGGGAAAATAATTCTACCGATTTATCCAATTGGCTGTTTTCTAAAAATACATTATGCAATAAATTATATACCAAAACAAATGGCAACTAAAATGCAATAAAAAGATGTATAAACGAATGTTATAACATGAAAACTATAAAAGTTATTTGCAACCATATCGGGGCCTTAAATTACCGCATTTTTAAACCTGTACCAATAAATATACCGATCTATCCAATTTTTGTAAAAATTCATTATGCCACAAATTATACACAAAAACAAAGTGCAACTGTAATGCTTTAAAATGATGCATAAATGACTGTCATAGCTTTTTTTTTTTTTTTTTTTATTTAAAACGGTATAAATTGACATATACAATTTTTCTTAAAATACTGCGACTAGTCAAAATAGACTAACTAGCAGTTTGAGGCTAATTATTTAAGCATATAATTTAGTATTAACAGCAATTCAAATATTTTATAAAACATTATGCTGGTTGAAACGCCTATGTTGTTCTGCTTACATAATAATTTCCTCTGTTACTGTGTTCATGTTGAGATCTCTATGGATATCAGAGTTTCTAACGTACCATGGGGCATTCAGGATGGTCCTTAGGATTTTGTTTTGAAATCTTTGTATAATTTTAAAAAAAAAGATTTCAAAACAAAATCCTAAGGACCATCCTGAATGCCCCATGGTACGTTAGAAACTCTGATATCCATAGAAATCTCAACATGAACACAGTAACAGAGGAAATTATTATGAAGCAGAACAACATAGGCGTAAACTTATACTCCACCCAAATGAAGAAATAGCGTCCTTATTAAGAACCACAAATGTAGTAAGACGACTAAACTGTCATAGCATGAAAACTGTCAAAGTTATTCACAACCATATCGGAACCTCAAATTACCGCGTTTTTAAACCTGGGAAAATAATTCTACCGATTTATCCAATTGCCCGTTTTCTAAAAATACATTATGCAATAAATTATATACCAAAACAAATGGCAATTTTAATGCTTTAAAATGGTGCATAAACGACTGTCTAGCACGAAAACTGCCAAAGTTAATTGCAGCCATATCGGAACCACAGATTACCGCGTTTATTAAACATAGAACAATAATTCTACCGATCTATCAAATTCACCAATTAGTAAAAACACACATATGCTACAAATTATATACCATATTACAGTGCATCATAATGCTTTAAAATGAAGCATAAATGACTGTCATAGCATGAAACCTGTCAATGGTATTTGCACCATATCGGAACCTCAAATACCGCCTTTTTAAAGCTGTGAAAATAATTCTACCGATCTATCCAATTGGCAATTTTCTTAAAAAATATTATGCAATAAATTATATACCAAAACAAATGGCAACTATAATGCATAAAAAGATATATAAACGACTGTTATAACATGAAAACTATAAAAGTTATTTGCAACCATATCGGAGCCTTAAATTACCGCATTTTTAAACCTGTACCAATAATATACCGATCTATCCAACTTTTGTAAAAATTCATTATGCCACAAATTATACACCAAAATAAAGTGCAACTGTAATGCTTTAAAATGATGCATAAACTATTGCCCTAGCATGAAAACTGTCAAAGTTATTGCAACCATATCGGAACCTCAATTACCGCGTTTTTAAACATAGAATAATAATTCTACCGATCCTTCAAATTGACTATTTTTTAGACGAACACATTGTGCCGCAAATGATATACTAAATTAAAGTGCAATCATAATTCTTTAAAATGATGCATAAATGAATGTCATAGCATGAAAACTGTCAAAGTTATTCACAACCATATCGTAACCTCAAATTACCGCCTTTTTAAACCTGGGAAAATAATTCTACCGATCTATCCAATTGGCCATTTTCTAAAAATACATTATGCAATAAATTATATACCAAAACAAATGGCAATTTTAATGCTTTAAAATAGTGCATGAACGACTGTCCAAGCACGAAAACTGCCAAAGTTAATTGCAACCATATCGGAACCTCAGATTACTGCGTTTTTAAACATAGAACAATAATTCTACCGATCTATCAAATTGACCAATTTGTAAAAATACACATTATGCTACAAATGATATACCATATTAAAGTGCAATCATAATGCTTTAAAATGATGCATAAATGACTGTCATAGCGTGAAAACTGTCAATGTTATTTGCAGCCATATCGGAACCTCAAACTACCGCGTTTTTAAAGCTGTGAAAATAATTCTACCGATCTATCCAATTGGCCATTTTCCAAAAATATATTATGGAATAAATTATATACCAAAGCAAATGGCAACTATAATGCAATAAAAAGATATATAAACGACTGTTATAACATGAAAACTATAAAAGTTATTTGCAACCATATCGGAGCCTTAAATTACCGCATTTTTGAACCTGTACCAATAAATATACCGATCTATCCAATTTTTGTAAAAATTCATTATGCCACAAATTATACACCAAAATAAAGTGCAACTGTAATGCTTTAAAATGATGCGTAAACTAATGCCCTAGCATGAAAACTGCCAAAGTTATTTGCAACCATATCGGAACCTCAAATTACCGCGTTCTTAAACATAGAACAATAATTCTACCGATCCATCAAATTGACCATTTTTTAGACGAACACATTATGCCACAAATGAGTATACCAAATTAAAGTGCAATCATAATGCTCTAACTGATGCATAAATGACTGTCATAGCATGAAAACTGTCAAAGTAAAGTCACAACCATATCGGGAACCTCAAATTACCACCTTTTAAACCTGGGAAAATAATTCTATGGATTTATCCAATTGGCCATCTTCTAAAAATCCATTATGCAAGTAAATTATATACCAAAACAGATGGCAACTAAATACAATAAAAAGATATATAAACGACTGTTATAACATGAAAACTATAAAAGTTATTTGCAAACCATATCGGAGCCTGAATTACCGCATTTTTGAACCTGTACCAATAAATATACCGATCTATCCAACTTTTGTAAAAATTCATTATGCCACAAATTATACACCAAAATAAAGTGCAACTGTGATGCTTTAAATGATGCATAAACTATTGCCTAGCATGAAAACTGTCAAAGTTATTTGCAACCATATCGGAACCTCAAATTACCGCCTTTTTAAACATAGAACAATAATTCTACCGATCCATCAAATTGACCATCTTTTAGACGAACACATTATGCCACAAATGATATACCAAATTAAAGTGCAATCATAATGCTCTAAACTGATGCATAAATGACTGTCAGAGCATGAAAACTGTCAAAGTTATTCACAACCATATCGGAACCTCAAATTAACCGCCTTTTAAACCTGGGAAAATAATTCTACCGATCTATCCAATTGGCCATTTCTTAAAACACGTTATGCAATAAATTATATACCAAAACAAATTAATTGCAACCATATCGGAACCTCAGATTACTGCTTTATTAAACATAGAACAATAATTCTACCGATTCTATCAAATTGACCAATTTGTAAAAACACACATTATGCTACAAATTATATACCATATTAAAGTGCAATCATAATGCTTTAAAATGATGCATAAATGACTGTCATAGCATGAAACACTGTCATGATTTGCAACCATATCGGAACCTCAAATTACCGCCTTTTTAAAGCTGTGAAAATAATTCTACCGATCTATCCAATTGGCAATTTTCTAAAAATATATTATGCAATAAATTATATACCAAACAAATGGCAACTATAATGCAATAAAAAGATATATAAACGACTGTTATAACATGAAAACTATAAAGTTATTTGCAAACCATATCGGAGCCTTGAATTACCGCATTTTTAAACCTGTACCAATAAATATACCGATCTATCCAACTTTTGTAAAAATTCATTATGCCACAAATTATACACCAAAATAAAGTGCAACTGTAATGCTTTAAAATGATGCATAAACTATTGCCCTAGCATGAAAACTGTCAAAGTTATTTGCAACCATATCGGAACCTCAAATTACCGCGTTTTTTAAACATAGAACAATAATTCTACCGATCCTTCAAATTGACCATTTTTTAGACGAACACATTGTTCCACAAATGATATACCAAATTAAAGTGCAATCATAATGCTTTAAAATGATGCATAATGACTGTCATAGCATGAATACTGTCAAGGTTATTCACAACCATATCGGAACCTCAAATTACCGCCTTTTTAAACCTGGGAAAATAATTCTACCGATCTATCCAATTGGCCATTTTCTAAAAATACATTATGCAATAAATTATATACCAAACAAATGGCAATTTTAATGCTTTAAAATGGTGCATAAACGACTGTCCTAGCACGAAAACTGCCAAAGTTAATTGCAACCATATCGAAACCTCAGATTACTGCTATTATTAAACATAGAACAATAATTTCTACCGATCTATCAAATTGACCAATTTGTAAAAATACACATTATGCTACAAATGATATACCATATTAAAGTGCAATCATAATGCTTTAAAATGATGCATAAATGACTGTCATAGCGTGAAAACTGTCAATGTTATTTGCAGCCATATCGGAACCTCAAACTACCGCGTTTTTAAAGCTGTGAAAATAATTCTACCGATCTAGCCAATTGGCCATTTTCCAAAAATACCAAAGCAAATGGCAACTATAATGCAATAAAAAGATATATAAACGACTGTTATAACATGAAAACTATAAAAGTTATTTGCAACCATACCGGAGCCTTAAATTACCGCATTTTTGAACCTGTACCAATAAATATACCGTTCTATCCAATTTTTGTAAAAATTCATTATGCCACAAATTATACACCAAAATAAAGTGCAACTGTAATGCTTTAAAATGATGCTTAAACTAATGCCCTAGCATGAAAACTGTCAAAGTTATTTGCAACCATATCGGAACCTCAAATTACCGCGTTTTTAAACATAGAACAATAATTCTACCGATCCATCAAATTGACCATTTTTTAGACGAACACATTATGCCACAAATGATATACCAAATTAAAGTGCAATCATAATGCTCTAAAACTGATGCATAAATGACTGTCATAGCATGAAAACTGTCAAAGTAATTCACAACCATAATCGGAACCTCAAATTACCGCCTTTTTAAACCTGGGAAAATAATTCTATCGATCTATCCAATTGGCCATCTTCTAAAAATACATTATGCAATAAATTATATACCAAAACAAATGGCAACTAAAATGCAATATAAAGATGTATAAACGTTATAACATGAAAACTATAAAAGTTATTTGCAACCATATCGGGGCCTTAAATTACCGCATTTTTAAACCTGTACCAATAAATATACCGATCTATCCAATTTTTGTAAATATTCATTATGCCACAAATTATACACAAAAACAAAGTGCAACTGTAATGCTTTAAAATGATGCATAAATGACTGTCATAGCATGAAAACTGTCAAAGTTATTCACAACCATATCGGAACCTCAAATTACCGCCTTTTTAAACCTGGGAAAATAATTCTACCGCTTTATCCAATTGGCCGTTTTCTAAAATACATTATGCAATAAATTATATACTAAAACAAATGGCAATTTTAATGCTTTAAAATGGTGCATAAACGACTGTCCTAGCACGAAAACTGCCAAAGTTAATTGCAGCCATATCGGAACCTCAGATTACCGCGTTTATTAAACATAGAACAATAATTCTACCGATCTATCAAATTGACCAATTTGTAAAAATACACATTATGCTACAAATTATATACCATATTAAAGTGCAATCATAATGCTTAAAATGAAGCATAAATGACTGTCATAGCATGAAAACTGTCAATGTTATTTGCAACCATATCGGAACCTCAAATTACCGCCTTTTTAAAGCTGTGAAAATAATTCTACCGATCTATCCAATTGGCAATTTTCTAAAAATATATTATGCAATAAATTATATACCAAAACAATGGCAACTATAGTGCAATAAAAGATATATAAACGACTGTTATAACATGAAAACTATAAAAGTTATTTGCAACCATATCGGAGCCTTGAATTACCGCATTTTTAAACCTGTACCAATAAATATACCGATCTATCCAACTTTTGTAAAAATTCATTATGCCACAAATTATACACCAAAATAAAGTGCAACTGTAACGCTTTAAAATGATGCATAATCTATTGCCCTAGCATGAAAACTGTCAAAGTTATTCACAACCATATCGGAACCTCAAATTACCGCCTTTTTAAACCTGGGAAAATAATTCTACCGATCTATCCAATTGGCCATTTTCTTAAAAATACATTATGCAATAAATTATATACCAAAACAAATGACAATTTTAATGCTTTAAAATGGTGCATAAACTACTGTCCTAGCACGAAAACTGCCAAAGTTAATTGCAACCATATCGGAACCTCAGATTACTGCTTTTATTAACATAGAACAATAATTCTACCGATCTATCAAATTGACCAATTTGTAAAAACACACATTATGCTACAAATTATATACCATATTAAAGTGCAATCATAATGCTTTAAAATGATGCATAAATGACTGTCATAGCATGAAAACTGTCAAAGTAATTCACAACCATAACGGAACCTCAAATTACCGCCTTTTTAAACCTGGGAAAATAATTCAATCATCTATCCAATTGGCCATCTTCTAAAAATACATTATGCAATAAATTATATACCAAAACAAATGGCAACTAAAATGCAATAAAAAGATGTATAAACGACTGTTGTAACATGAAAACTATAAAAGTTATTTGCAACCATATCGGGGCCTTAAATTACTGCATTTTTAAACCTGTACCAATAAATATACCGATCTATCCAATTTTTGTAAAAATTCATTATGCCACAAATTATGCACAAAAACAAAGTGCAACTGTAATGCTTTAAAATGATGCATAAATGACTGTCATAGCATGAAAACTGTCAATGTTATTTGCAACCATATCGGAACCTCAAATTACCGCCTTTTAAAGCTGTGAAAATAATTCTAACCGATCTATCCAGTTGGCAATTTTCTAAAAATATATTATGCAATAAATTATATACCAAAACAAATGGCAACTATAATGCAATAAAAAGATATATAAACGACTGTTATAACATGAAAACTATAAAAGTTATTTGCAACCATATCGGAGCCTTGAATTACCGCATTTTTAAACCTGTACCAATAAATATACCGATCTATCCAACTTTTGTAAAAATTCATTATGCCACAAATTATACACCAAAATAAAGTGCAACTGTAATGTTTTAAAATGATGCATAAACTATTGCCCTAGCATGAAAACTGTCAAAGTTATTTGCAACCATATCGGAACCTCAAATTACCGCGTTTTTAAACATAGAACAATAATTCTACCGATCCATCAAATTGACCATTTTTTAGACGAACACATTATGCCAGAAATGATATACCAAATTAAAGTGCAATCATAATGCTCTAAACTGATGCATAAATGACTGTCATAGCATGAAAACTGTCAAAGTTATTCACAACCATATCGGAACCTCAAATTACCGCCTTTTTAACCTGGGAAAATAATTCTACCGATCTATCCAATTGGCCATTTTCTTAAAATACATTATGCAATAAATTATATACCAAAACAAATGGCAATTTTAATGCTTTAAAATGGTGCATAAACTACTGTCCTAGCACGAAAACTGCCAAAGTTAATTGCAACCATATCGGAACCTCAGATTACTGCTTTTATTAAACATAGAACAATAATTCTACCGATCTATCAAATTGACCAATTTGTAAAAACACACATTATGCTGCAAATTATATACCATATTAAAGTGCAATCATAATGCTTTAAAATGATGCATAAATGACTGTCATAGCATGAAAACTGTCAAAGTAATTCACAACCATAACGGAACCTCAAATTACCGCCTTTTTAACCTGGGAAAATAATTCTATCGATCTATCCAATTGGCCATCTTCTAAAAATACATTATGCAATAAATTATATACCAAAACAAATGGCAACTAAAATGCAATAAAAAGATGTATAAACGACTGTTATAACATGAAAACTATAAAAGTTATTTGCAACCATATCGGGGCCTTAATTACCGCATTTTTAAACCTGTACCAATAAATATACCGATTCTATCCAATTTTTGTAAAAATTCATTATGCCACAAATTATACACAAAAACAAAGTGCAACTGTAATGCTTTAAAATGATGCATAAATGACTGTCATAGCATGAAAACTGTCAAAGTTATTCACAACCTCAAATTACCGCGTTTTAAACCTGGGAAAATAATTCTACCGATTTATCCAATTGGCCGTTTTCTCTAAAAATACATTATGCAATAAATTATACACCCAAAACAAATGGCAATTTTAATGCTTTAAAATGGTGCATAAACGACTGTCCTAGCACGAAAACTGCCAAACCATATCGGAACCTCAGATTACTGCGTTTATTAAACATAGAACAATAATTCTACCGATCTATCAAATTGACCAATTTGTAAAAATACCCATTATGCTACAAATGATATACCATATTTAAAGTGCAATTATAATGCTTTAAAATGATGCATAAATGACTGTCATAGCGTGAAAACTGTCAATGTTATTTGCAGCCATATCGGAACCTCAAACTACCGCGTTTTTAAAGCTGTGAAAATAATTCTACCGATCTATCCAATTGGCCATTTTCCAAAAATATATTATGGAGTAAATTATATACCAAAGCAAATGGCAACTATAATGCAATAAAAAGATATATAAACGACTGTTATAACATGAAAACTATAAAAGATATTTGCAACCATACAGGAGCCTTAAATTACCGCATTTTTGAACCTGTACCAATAAATATACCGTTCTATCCAATTTTTGTAAAAATTCATTATGCCACAAATTATACACTAAAATAAAGTGCAACTGTAATGCTTTAAAATGATGCGTAAACTAATGCCCTAGCATGAAAACTGCCAAAGTTATTTGCAACCATATCGGAACCTCAAATTACCGCGTTTTTAAACATAGAACAATAATTCTACCGATCCATCAAATTGACCATTTTTTAGACGAACACATTATGCCACAAATGATATACCAAATTAAAGTGCAATCATAATGCTCTAAACTGATGCATAAATGACTGTCATAGCATGAAAACTGTCAAAGTAATTCACAGCCATATCGGAACCTCAATTACGCCTTTTTAAACCTGGGAAAATAATTACTATCGATCTATCCAATTGGCCATCTTCTAAAATACATTATGCAATAAATTATATACCAAAACAAATGGCAACTAAAATGCAATAAAAAGATGTATAAACGAGCTGTTATAACATGAAACTATAAAAGTTATTTGCAAACATATCGGGGCCTTAAATTACAGCTTTTAAACCTGTACCAATATACCGATCTATCCAATTTTTGAAAAAATTCATTATGCCACAAATTATACACAAAAACAAAGTGCAACTGTAATGCTTTAAAATGATGCATAAATGACTGTCATAGCATGAAAACTGTCAAAGTTATTCACAACCTCAATTACCGCGTTTTTAAACCTGGGAAAATAATTCTACCGATTTATCCAATTGGCCGTTTTCTAAAATACATTATGCAATAAATTATATACCAAAACAAATGGCAATTTTAATGCTTTAAAATGGTGCATAAACGACTGTCCTAGCACGAAAACTGCCAAAGTTAATTGCAGCCATATCGGAACCTCAGATTACCGCGTTTATTAAACATAGAACAATAATTCTACCGATCTATCAAATTCACCAATTAGTAAAAACACACATTATGCTACAAATTATATACCATATTAAAGTGCAATCATAATGCTTTAAAATGAAGCATAAATGACTAGTCATAGCATGAAAACTGTCAATGTTATTTGCAACCATATCGGAACCTCAAATTACCGCCTTTTTAAAGCTGTGAAAATAATTCTACCGATCTATCCAATTGGCCATTTTCTAAAAATATATTATGCAATAAATTATATACCAAAACAAATGGCAACTATAATGCAATAAAAAGATATATAAACGACTGTTATAACATGAAAACTATAAAAGTTATTTGCAACCATATCGGAGCCTTGAAATTACCGCATTTTTAAACCTGTACCAATAAATATACCGATCTATCCAACTTTTGTAAAAATTCATTATGCCACAAATTATACACAAAATTAAAGTGCAATCAGTAATGCTTTAAAATGATGCATAAATGACTGTCATAGCATGAAAACTGTCAAAGTTATTCACAACCATATCGGAACCTCAAATTACCGCGCTTTTAAACCTGGGAAAATAATTCTACCGATCTATCCAATTGGCCAGTTTCTAAAAATACATTATGCAATAAATTATATACCAAAACAAATGGCAATTTTAATGCTTTAAAATGGTGCATAAACGACTGTCCTAGCACGAAAACTGCCAAACCATATCGGAACCTCAGATTACTGCGTTTATTAAACATAGAACAATAATTCTACCGATCTATCAAATTGACCAATTTGTAAAAATACCCATTATGCTACAAATGATATACCATATTAAAGTGCAATCATAATGCTTTAAAATGATGCATAAATGACTGTCATAGCGTGAAAACTGTCAATGTTATTTGCAGCCATATCGGAACCTCAAACTACCGCGTTTTTAAAGCTGTGAAAATAATTCTACCGATCTATCCAATTGGCCATTTTCCAAAAATATATTACGGAATAAATTATATACCAAAGCAAATGGCAACTATAATGCAATAAAAAGATATATAAACGACTGTTATAACATGAAAACTATAAAATTATGCCACAAATTATACACCAAAATAAAGTGCAACTGTAATGCTTTAAAATGGTGCGTAAACTAATGCCCTAGCATAAAAACTGTCAAAGTTATTTGCAACCATATCGGAATCCTCAAATTACCGCGTTTTTAAACATAGAACAATAATTCTACCGATCCATCAAATTGACCATTTTTTAGACAAACACATTATGCCACAAATGATATACCAAATTAAAGTGCAATCATAATGCTCTAAACTGATGCATAAATGACTGTCATAGCATGAAAACTGTCAAAGTAATTCACAACCATATCGGAACCTCAAATTACCGCATTTTTAAACCTGGGAAAATAATTCTATCGATCTATCCAATTGGCCATCTTCTAAAAATACATTATGCAATAAATTATATACCAAAACAAATGGCAACTAAAATGCAATAAAAAGATGTATAAACGACTGTTATAACATGAAAACTATAAAAGTTATTTGCAACCATATCGGGGCCTTAAATTACCGCATTTTTAAACCTGTACCAATAAATATACCGATCTATCCAATTTTTGTAAAAATTCATTATGCCACAAATTATACACAAAAACAAAGTGCAACTGTAATGCTTTAAAATGATGCATAAATGACTGTCATAGCATGAAAACTGTCAATGTTATTTGCAACCATATCGGAACCTCAAATTACCGCCTTTTTAAAGCTGTGAAAATAATTCTACCGATCTATCCAGTTGGCAATTTTCTAAAAATATATTATGCAATAAATTATATACCAAAACAAATGGCAACTATAATGCAATAAAAAGATATATAAACGACTGTTATAACATGAAAACTATAAAAGTTATTTGCAACCATATCGGAGCCTTGAATTACCGCATTTTTAAACCTGTACCAATAAATATACCGATCTATCCAATTTTTGTAAAAATTCATTATGCCACAAATTATACACAAAAACAAAGCGCAACTGTAATGCTTTAAAATGATGCATAAATGACTGTCATAGCATGAAAACTGTCAATGTTATTTGCAACCATATCGGAACCTCAAATTACCGCCTTTTTAAACCTGGGAAAATAATTCTACCGATCTATCCAATTGGCCATTTTCTAAAAATACATTATGCAATAAATTATATACCAAAACAAATGGCAATTTTAATGCTTTAAAATGGTGCATAAACGACTGTCCTAGCACGAAAACTGCCAAAGTAAATTGCAGCCATATCGGAACCTCAGATCACCGCGTTTATTAAACATTGAACAATAATTCTACCGATCTATCAAATTCACAAATTAGTAAAAACACACATTATGCTACAAATTATATACCATATTAAAGTGCAATCATAATGCTTTAAAATGAAGCATAAATGACTGTCATAGCATGAAAACTGTCAATGTTATTTGCAACCATATCGGAACCTCAAATTACCGCCTTTTTAAAGCTGTGAAAATAATTCTACCGATCTATCCAATTGGCAATTTTCTAAAAATATATTATGCAATAAATTATATACCAAAATAAATGGCAACTATAATGCAATAAAAAGATATATAAACGACTGTTATAACATGAAAACTATAAAAGTTATTTGCAACCATATCGGAGCCTTGAATTACCGCATTTTTAAACCTGTACCAATAAATATACCGATCTATCCAACTTTTGTAAAAATTCATTATGCCACAAATTATACACCAATATAAAGTGCAACTGTAATGCTTTAAAATGATGCATAAACTATTGCCCTAGCATGAAAACTGTCAAAGTTATTTGCAACCATATCGGAACCTCAAGTTACCGCATTTTTAAACATAGAACAATAATTCTACCGATCTATCAAATTGACCAATTTGTAAAAATACACATTATGCTACAAATGATATACCATATTAAAGTGCAATCATAATGCTTTAAAATGATGCATAAATGACTGTCATAGCGTGAAAACTGTCAATGTTATTTGCAGCCATATCGGAACCTCAAACTACCGCCGTTTTTAAAGCTGTGAAAATAATTCTACCGATCTATCCAATTGGCCATTTTCCAAAAATATATTATGGAATAAATTATATACCAAAGCAAATGGCAACTATAATGCAATAAAAAGATATATAAACGACTGTTATAACATGAAAACTATAAAAGTTATTTGCAACCATATCGGAGCCTTAAATTACCGCATTTTTGAACCTGTACCAATAAATATACCGATCTATCCAATTTTTGTAAAAATTCATTATGCCACAAATTATACACCAAAATAAAGTGCAACTGTAATGCTTTAAAATGATGCGTAAACTAATGCCCTAGCATGAAAACTGTCAAAGTTATTTGCAACCATATCGGAACCTCAAATTACCTCGTTTTTAAACATAGAATAATAATTCTACCGATCCATCAAATTGACCATTTTTTAGACGAACACATTATGCCACAAATGATATACCAAATTAAAGTGCAATCATAATGCTCTAAACTGATGCATAAATGACTGTCATAGCATGAAAACTGTCAAAGTTATTCACAACCATATCGGAACCTCAAATTACCGCCTTTTTAAACCTGGGAAAATAATTCTACCGATCTATCCAATTGGCCATTTTCTTAAAATACATTATGCAATAAATTATATACCAAAACAAATGGCAATTTTAATGCTTTAAAATGGTGCATAAACTACTGTCCTAGCACGAAAACTGCCAAAGTTAATTGCAACCATATCGGAACCTCAGATCACTGCTTTTATTAAACATAGAACAATAATTCTACCGATCTATCAAATTGACCAATTTGTAAAAACACACATTATGCTACAAATTATATACCATATTAAAGTGCAATCATAATGCTTTAAAATGATGCATAAATGACTGTCATAGCATGAAAATTGTCAATGTTATTTGCAACCATATCGGAACCTCAAATTACCGCCTTTTTAAAGCTGTGAAAATAATTCTACCGATCTATCCAACTGGCACTTTTCTAAAATATATTATGCAATAAATTATATACCAAAACAAATGGCAACTATAATGCAATAAAAAGATATATAAACGACTGTTATAACATGAAAACTATAAAAGTTATTTGCAACCATATCGGAGCCTTGAATTACCGCATTTTTAAACCTGTACCAATAAATATACCGATCTATCCAACTTTTGTAAAAATTCATTATGCCACAAATTATACACCAAAATAAAGTGGAACTGTAATGCTTTAAAATGATGCATAAACTATTGCCCTAGCATGAAAACTGTCAAAGTTATTTGCAACCATATCGGAACGTCAAATTACCGCGTTTTTAAACATAGAACAATAATTCTACCGATCCTTCAAATTGACCATTTTTTAGACGAACACATTGTGCCACAAATGATATACCAAATTAAAGTGCAGTCATAATGCTCTAAACTGATGCATAAATGACTGTCATAGCATGAAAACTGTCAAAGTAATTCACAACCATATCGGAACCTCAGATCACTGCTTTTATTAAACATAGAACAATATTCTACCGATCTATCAAATTGACCAATTTGTAAAAACACACATTATGCTACAATATATACCATATTAAAGTGCAATCATAATGCTTTTAAAATGATGCATAAATGACTGTCATAGATGAAAACTGTCAAAGTTATTCACAACCATATCGGAACCTCAAATTACCGCCTTTTTAAACCTGGGAAAATAATTCTACCGATCTATCCAATTGGCCATTTTCTAAAATACATTATGCAATAAATTATATACCAAAACAAATGGCAATTTTAATGCTTTAAAATGGTGCATAAACGACTGTCGTAGCACGAAAACTGCCAATGTTAATTGCAACCATATCGGAACCTCAGATACTGCATTTATTAAACATGAATAATTCTACCGATCTATCAAATTGACCAATTTGTAAAAACACACATTATGCTACAAATTATATACCATATTAAAGTGCAATCATAATGCTTTAAAATGATGCATAAATGACTGTCATAGCGTGAAAACTGTCAATGTTATTTGCAGCCATATCGGAACCTCAAACTACCGCGTTTTTAAAGCTGTGAAAATAATTCTACCGATCTATCCAATTGGCCATTTTCCAAAAATATATTATGGAATAAATTATATACCAAAGCAAATGGCAACTATAATGCAATAAAAAGATGTATAAACGACTGTTATAACATGAAAACTATAAAAGTTATTTGCAACCATATCGGAGCCTTAAATTACCGCATTTTTGAACCTGTACCAATAAATATACCGATCTATCCAATTTTTGTAAAAATTCATTATGCCACAAATTATACACCAAAATAAAGTGCAACTGTAATGCTTTAAAATGATGCGTAAACTAATGCCCTAGCATGAAAACTGTCAAAGTTATTTGCAACCATATCGGAACCTCAAATTACCGCGTTTTTAAACATAGACCAATAATTCTACCGATCCATCAAATTGACCATTTTTTAGACGAACACATTATGCCACAAATGATATACCAAATTAAAGTGCAATCATAATGCTCTAAACTGATGCATAAATGACTGTCATAGCATGAAAACTGTCAAAGTAATTCACAACCATATCGGAACCTCAAATTACCGCCTTTTTAAACCTGGGAAAATAATTCTATCGATCTATCCAATTGGCCATCTTCTAAAAATACATTATGCAATAAATTATATACCAAAACAAATGGCAACTAAAATGCAATAAAAAGATGTATAAACGACTGTTATAACATGAAAACTATAAAAGTTATTTGCAACCATATCGGGGCCTTAAATTACCGCATTTTTAAACCTGTACCAATAAATATACCGATCTATCCAATTTTTGTAAAAATTCATTATGCCACAAATTATATACCAAAATAAAGTGCACTAATGCCCTAGCATGAAAACTGTCAAAGTTATTTGCAACCATATCGGAACCTCAAATTACCGCGTTTTAAACATAGAACAATAATTCTAACGATCCATCAAATTGACTATTTTGTAGATGAACACATTATGCCACAAATGATATACCAAATTAAAGTGCAGTCATAATGCTCTAAACTGATGCATAAATGACTGTCATAGCATGAAAACTGTCAAAGTATTTCACAACCATATCGGAACCTCAAATGACCGCCTTTTTAAACCTGGAAAAATAATTCTATCGATCTATCCAATTGGCCATCTTCTAAAAATACATTATGCAATAAATTATATACCAAAACAAATGGCAACTAAAATGCAATAAAAAGATGTATAAACGACTGTTATAACATGAAAACTATAAAAGTTATTTGCAACCATATCGGGGCCTTAAATTACCGCATTTTTAAACCTGTACCAATAAATATACCGATCTATCCAATTTTTGTAAAAATTCATTATGCCACAAATTATACACAAAAACAAAGTGCAACTGTAATGCTTTAAAATGATGCATAAATGACTGTCATAGCATGAAAACTGTCCAAAGTTATTCACAACCATATCGGAACCTCAAATTACCGCCTTTTTAAACCTGGGAAAATAATTCTATCGATCTATCCAATTGGCCATCTTCTAAAAATACATTATGAAATAAATTATATACCAACACAAATGGCAACTAAAATGCAATAAAAAGATGTATAAACGACTGTTATAACATGAAAACTATAAAAGTTATTTGCAACCATATCGGGCCTTAAATTACCGCCTTTTTAAACCTGTACCAATAAATATACCGATCTATCCAATTTTTGTAAAAATTCATTATGCCACAAATTATACACCAAAATAAAGTGCAACTGTAATGCTTTAAAATGATGCATAAACTATTGCCCTAGCATGAAAACTGTCAAAGTTATTTGCAACCATATCGGAACCTCAAATTACCGCGTTTTTAAACATAGAACAATAATTCTACCGATCCATCAAATTGACCATTTTTTAGACGAACACATTATGCCACAAATGATATACCAAATTAAAGTGCAGTCATAATGCTCTAAACTGATGCATAAATGACTGTCATAGCATGAAAACTGTCAAAGTATTTCACAACCATATCGGAACCTCAAATGACCGCCTTTTAAACCTGGAAAAATAATTCTATCGATCTATCCAATTGGATATCTTCTAAAAATACATTATGCAATAAATTATATACCAAAACAAATGGCAACTAAAATGCAATAAAAAGATGTATAAACGACTGTTATAACATGAAAACTATAAAAGTTATTTGCAACCATATCGGGGCCTTAAATTACCGCATTTTTAAACCTGTACCAATAAATATACCGATCTATCCAATTTTTGTAAAAATTCATTATGCCACAAATTATACACAAAAACAAAGTGCAACTGTAATGCTTTAAAATGATGCATAAATGACTGTCATAGCATGAAAACTGTCAAAGTTATTCACAACCATATCGGAACCTCAAATTACCCCGCCTTTTTAAACCTGGGAAAATAATTCTATCGATCTATCCAATTGGCCATCTTCTAAAAATACATTATGAAATAAATTATATACCAAAACAAATGGCAACTAAAATGCAATAAAAAGATGTATAAACGACTGTTATAACATGAAAACTATAAAAGTTATTTGCAACCATATCGGGGCCTTAAATTACCGCATTTTTAAACCTGTACCAATAATATACCGATCTATCCAATTTTTGTAAAAATTCATTATGCCACAAATTATATACCAAAATAAAGTGCACTAATGCCCTAGCATGAAAACTGTCAAAGTTATTTGCAACCATATCGGAACGTCAAATTACCGCGTTTTTAAACATAGAACAATAATTCTACCGATCCTTCAAATTGACCATTTTTTAGACGAACACATTGTGCCACAAATGATATACCAAATTAAAGTGCAATCATAATGCTCTAAACTGATGCATAAATGACTGTCATAGCATGAAAACTGTCAATGTTATTTACAACCATATCGGAACCCTCAAATTACCGCCTTTTTAAACCTGGGAAAATAATTCTACCGATATATCCAATTGGCCATTTTCTTAAAATACATTATGCAATAAGTTATATACCAAAACAAATGGCAATTTTAATGCTTTAAAATGGTGCATAAACGACTGTCCTAGCACGAAAACTGCCAAAGTTAATTGCAACCATATCGGAACCTAAGATTACTGCTTTTATTAAACATAGAACAATAATTCTACCGATCTATCAAATTGACCAATTTGTAAAAACACACATTATGCTACAAATTATATACCATATTAAAGTGCAATCATAATGCTTTAAAATGATTCTACCGATCTATCCAATTGTCCATTTTCCAAAAATATATTATGGAATAAATTATATACCAAATCAAATGGCAACTGTAATGCAATAAAAAGATATATAAACGACTGTTATAACATGAAAACTATAAAAGTTATTTGCAACCATATCGGAGCCTTAAATTACCGCATTTTTCAATCTGTACCAATAAATATACCGATCTATCCAATTTTTGTAAAAATTCATTATGCCACAAATTATACACCAAAATAAAGTGCAACTGTAATGCTTTAAAATGATGCGTAAACTAATGCCCTAGCATGAAAACTTTCAAAGTTATTTGCAACCATATCGGAACCTCAAATTACCGCGTTTTTAAACATAGAACAATAATTCTACCGATCCATCAAATTGACCATTTTTTGGACGAACACATTATGCCACAAATGATATACCAAATTAAAGTGCAATCATAATGCTCTAAACTGATGCATAAATGACTGTCATAGCATGAAAACTGTCAAAGTAATTCACAACCATATCGGAACCTCAAATTACCGCCTTTTTAAACCTGGGAAAATAATTCTATCGATCTATCCAATTGGCCATCTTCTAAAAATACATTATGCAATAAATTATATACCAAAACAAATGGCAACTAAAATGCAATAAAAAGATGTATAAACGACTGTTATAACATGAAGACTATAAAAGTTATTTGCAACCATATCGGGGCCTTAAATTACCGCATTTTTAAACCTGTACCAATAAATATACCGATTTATCCAATTTTTGTAAAAATTCATTATGCCACAAATTATACACAAAAACAAAGTGCAACTGTAATGCTTTAAAATGATGCATAAATGACTGTCATAGCATGAAAACTGTCAAAGTTATTCACAACCATATCGGAACCTCAAATTACCGCGCTTTTAAACCTGGGAAAATAATTCTACCGATTTATCCAATTGGCCGTTTTCTAAAAATACATTATGCAATAAATTATATACCAAAACAAATGGCAATTTTAATGCTTTAAAATGGTGCATAAACGACTGTCCTAGCACAAAAACTGCCAAAGTTAATTGCAGCCATATCGGAACCTCAGATTACCGCGTTTATTAAACATAGAACAATAATTCTACCGATCTATCAAATTCACCAATTAGTAAAAACACACATTATGCTACAAATTATATACCATATTAAAGTGCAATCATAATGCTTTAAAATGAAGCATAAATGACTGTCATAGCATGAAAACTGTCAATGTTATTTGCAACCATATCGGAACCTCAAATTACCGCCTTTTTAAAGCTGTGAAAATAATTCTACCGATCTATCCAATTGGCCATTTTCTAAAAATATATTATGCAATAAATTATATACCAAAACAAATGGCAACTATAATGCAATAAAAAGATATATAAACGACTGTTATAACATGAAAACTATAAAAGTTATTTGCAACCATATCGGAGCCTTGAATTACCGCATTTTTAAACCTGTACCAATAAATATACCGATCTATCCAACTTTTGTAAAAATTCATTATGCCACAAATTATACACCAAAATAAAGTGCAACTGTAATGCTTTAAAATGATGCATAAACTATTGCCCTAGCATGAAAACTGTCAAGTTATTTGCAACCATATCGGAACCTCAAATTACCGCGTTTTTAAACATAGAACAATAATTCTACCGATCCTTCAAATTGACCATTTTTTAGACGAACACATTGTGCCACAAATGATATACCAAATTAAAGTGCAATCATAATGCTCTAAACTGATGCATAAATGACTGTCATAGCATGAAAACTGTCAAAGTTATTCACAACCATATCGGAACCTCAAATTACCGCCTTTTTAAACCTGGGAAAATAATTCTACCGATCTATCCAATTGGCCATTTTCTTAAAATACATTATGCAATAAATTATATACCAAAACAAATGGCAATTTTAATGCTTTAAAATGGTGCATAAACGACTGTCCTAGCACGAAAACTGCCAAAGTTAATTGCAACCATATCGGAACCTCAGATTACTGCTTTTATTAAACATAGAACAATAATTCTACCGATCTATCAAATTGACCAATTTGTAAAAATACACATTATGCTACAAATGATATACCATATTAAAGTGCAATCATAATGCTTTAAAACTGATGCATAAATGACTGTCATAGCATGAAAACTGTCAATGTTATTTGCAACCATATCGGAACCTCAAATTACCGCCTTTTTAAAGCCTGGGAAAATAATTCTACCGATCTATCCAATTGGCAATTTTCTAAAAATATATTATGCAGTAAATTGTATACCAAAACAAATGGCAACTATAATGCAATAAAAAGATATATAAACGACTGTTATAACATGAAAACTATAAAAGTTATTTGCAACCATATCGGAGCCTTGAATTACCGCATTTTTAAACCTGTACCTAATAAATATACCGATCTATCCAACTTTTGTAAAAATTCATTATGCCACAAATTATACACCAAATAAAGTGCAACTGTAATGCTTTAAAATGATGCATAAACTATTGCCCTAGCATGAAAACTGTCAAAGTTATTTGCAACCATATCGGAACCTCAAATTACCGCGTTTTTAAACATAGAACAATAATTCTACCGATCCTTCAAATTGACCATTTTTTAGACGAACACATATGCAATAAATTATATACCAAAGCAAAATGGCAATTTTAATGCTTTAAAATGGTGCATAAAACGACTGTCCTAGCACGAAAACTGCAAAGTTAATTGCAGCCATATCGGAACCTCAGATTACCGCGTTAGTTTACTAACATAGAACAATAATTCTACCGATCTATCAAATTCACCAATTAGTAAAACACACTTATGCTACAAATTATATACCATATTAAAGTGCAATCATAATGCTTTAAAATGAAGCATAAATGACTGTCATAGCATGAAAACTGTCAATGTTATTTGCAACCATATCGGAACCTCAAACTACCGCCTTTTTAAAGCTGTGAAAATAATTCTACCGATCTATCCAATTGGCCATTTTCTAAAAATACTATTATGCAATAAATTATTATACCAAAACAAATGGCAACTATAATGCAATAAAAAGATATATAAACGACTGTTATAACATGAAAACTATAAAAGGTTATTTGCAACCATATCGGAGCCTTGAATTACCGCATTTTTAAACCTGTACCAATAAATATACCGATCTATCCAACTTTTGTAAAATTCATTATGCCACAAATTATACACCAAAATAAAGTGCAACTGTAATGCTTTAAAATGATGCATAAACTATTGCCCTAGCATGAAAACTGTCAAAGTTATTTGCAACCATATCGGAACCTCAAATTACCGCGTTTTTAAACATAGAACAATAATTCTACCGATCCATCAAATTGACCATTTTTTAGACGAACACATTGTGCCACAAATGATATACCAAATTAAAGTGCAATCATAATGCTCTAAACTGATGCATAAATGACTGTCATAGCATGAAAACTGTCAAAGTTATTCACAACCATATCGGAACCTCAAATTACCAGCCTTTTTAAACCTGGGAAAATAATTCTACCGATCTATCCAATTGGCCATTTTCTTAAAATACATTATGCAATAAATTATATACCAAAACAAATGGCAATTTTAATGCTTTAAAATGGTGCATAAACGACTGTCCTAGCACGAAAACTGCCTAAAGTTAATTGCAACCATATCGGAACCTCAGATTACTGCTTTTATTAAACATAGAACAATAATTCTACCGATCTATCAAATTGACCAATTTGTAAAAAACACATTATGCTACAAATTATATACCATATTAAAGTGCAATCATAATGCAGTAATTATACCAAAACAAATGGCAACTTAATGCAATAAAAAGATATATAAACGACTGTTATAACATGAAAACTATAAAAGTTATTTGCAACCATATCGGAGCCTTGAATTACCGCATTTTTAAACCTGTACCTATAAATATACCGATCTATTCAACTTTTGTAAAAATTCATTATGCCACAAATTATACACCAAATAAAGTGCAACTGTAATGCTTTAAAATGATGCATAAAACTATTGCCCTAGCATGAAAACTGTCAAAGTTATTTGCAACCATATCGGAACCTCAAATTACCGCGTTTTTAAACATAGAACAATAATTCTACCGATCCTTCAAATTCACCATTTTTTAGACGAACACATTGTGCCACAAATGATATACCAAATTAAAGTGCAATCATAATGCCTTTAAAAATGATGGCATAAATGACTGTCATAGCATGAAACTGTCAAGGTTATTCACAACCATATCGGACCTCAAATACCGCCTTTTTAAACCTGTGAAAATAATTCTTCTAATCTAAATCTAAAATACTATATTCTACCGATCTATCCTAAGAAGGCATAAAGACTGGTCATAGCATGAAAACTGTCAATGTTATTTGAGACCCATATCGGAACCTCAAATTTATACCGCGTTTTTAAGCTGTGAAAATAATTCTACCGATCTATCCAATTGGCAATTTTCTCCTAAAAATATATTATGCAATAAATTATGTACCAAAACAAATGGCAACTATAATGCAATAAAAGATATATAAACGACTGTTATAACATGAAAACTATAAAGGTATTTGCAACCATATCGGAGCCTTGAATTACCGCATTTTTAAACCTGTACCAATAAATATACCGATCTATCCAACTTTGTAAAAATTCATTATGCCACAAATTATACACCAAATAAAGTGCAACTGTACTGCTTTAAAATGATGCATAAACTATTGCCCTAGCATGAAACTGTCAAAGTTATTTGCAACCATATCGGAACCTCAAAATTACCGCGTTTTTAAACATAGAACAATAATTCTACCGATCCATTCAAATTGACCATTTTTTAGACGAACACATTGTGCCACAAATGATATACCAAATTAAAGTGCAATCATAATGCTCTAAACTGATGCATAAATGACTGTCATAGCATGAAAACTGTCAAAGTTATTCACAACCATATCGGAACCTCAAATTACCGCCTTTTTAAACCTGGGAAAATAATTCTACCGATCTATCCAATTGGCCATTTTCTTAAAATACATTATGCAATAAATTATATACCAAAACAAATGGCAATTTTAATGCTTTAAAATGGTGCATAAACGACTGTCCTAGCACGAAAACTGCCAAAGTTAATTGCAACCATATCGGAACCTCAGATTACTGCTTTTATTAAACATAGAACAATAATTCTACCGATCTATCAAATTGACCAATTTGTAAAAATACACATTATGCTACAAATGATATACCATATTAAAGTGCAATCATAATGCTTTAAAATGATGCATAAATGACTGTCATAGCAGTGAAAACTGTCAATGTTATTTGCAAGCCATATCGGAACCTCAAACTACCGCCGTTTTTAAAGCTGTGAAAATAATTCTACCGATCTATCCAATTGGCCATTTTCCAAAAATACATTATGGAATAAGTTATATACCAAAGCAAATGGCAACTATAATGCAATAAAAAGATATATAAACGACTGTTATAACATGAAAACTATAAAAGTTATTTGCAACCATATCGGAGCCTTAAATTACCGCATTTTTGAACCTGTACCAATAAATATACCGATCTATCCAATTTTTGTAAAATTTCATTATGCCACAAATTATACACCAAAATAAAGTGCAACTGTAATGCTTTAAAATGATGCATAAACTATTGCCCTAGCATGAAAACTGTCAAAGTTATTTGCAACCATATCGGAACCTCAAATTACCGCGTTTTTAAACATAGAACAATAATTCTACCGATCCTTCAAATTGACCATTTTTTAGACGAACACATTGTGCCACAAATGATATACCAAATTAAAGTGCAATCATAATGCTTTAAAATGATGCATAAATGACTGTCATAGCATGAAAACTGTCAAAGTTATTCACAACCATATCGGAACCTCAAATTACCGCCTTTTTAAACCTGGGAAAATAATTCTACCGATCTATCCAATTGGCCATTTTCTAAAATACATTATGCAATAAATTATATACCAAAACAAATGGCAATTTTAATGCTTTAAAATGGTGCATAAACGACTGTCCTAGCACGAAAACTGCCAAAGTTAATTGCAACCATATCGGAACCTCAGATTACTGCGTTTATTAAACATAGAACAATAATTCTACCGATCTATCAAATTGACCAATTTGTAAAAATACACATTATGCTACAAATGATATACGATATTAAAGTGCAATCATAATGCTTTAAAATGATGCATAAATGACTGTCATAGCGTGAAAACTGTCAATGTTATTTGCAGCCATATCGGAACCTCAAACTACCGCGTTTTTAAAGCTGTGAAAATAATTCTACCGATCTATCCAATTGGCCATTTTCCAAAAATACATTATGGAATAAGTTATATACCAAAGCAAATGGCAACTATAATGCAATAAAAAGATATATAAACGACTGTTATAACATGAAAACTATAAAAGGTATTTGCAACCATATCGGAGCCTTAAATTACCGCATTTTTGAACCTGTACCAATAAATATACCGATCTATCCAATTTTTGTAAAAATTCATTATGCCACAAATTATACACCAAAATAAAGTGCAACTGTAATGCTTTAAAATGATGCGTAAACTAATGCCCTAGCATGAAAACTGTCAAAGTTATTTGCAACCATATCGGAACCTCAAATTACCGCGTTTTTAAACATAGAACAATAATTCTACCGATCCATTCAAATTGACCATTTTTTAGACGAACACATTATGCCACAAATGATATACCAAATTAAAGTGCAATCATAATGCTCTAAACTGATGCATAAATGACTGTCATAGCATGAAAACTGTCAAAGTAATTCACAACCATATCGGAACCTCAAATTACCGCCTTTTTAAACCTGGGAAAATAATTCTATCGATCTATCCAATTGGCCATCTTCTAAAAATACATTATGCAATAGATTGTATACCAAAACAAATGGCAACTAAAATGCAATAAAAAGATGTATAAACGACTGTTATAACATGAAAACTATAAAAGTTATTTGCAACCATATCGGGGCCTTAAATTACCGCATTTTTAAACCTGTACCAATAAATATACCGATCTATCCAATTTTTGTAAAAATTCATTATGCCACAAATTATACACAAAAACAAAGTGCAACTGTAATGCTTTAAAATGATGCATAAATGACTGTCATAGCATGAAAACTGTCAAAGTTATTCACAACCATATCGGAACCTCAAATTACCGCGTTTTTAAACCTGGGAAAATAATTCTACCGATTTATCCAATTGGCCGTTTTCCAAAAATACATTATGCAATAAATTATATACCAAAGCAAATGGCAATTTTAATGCTTTAAAATGGTGCATAAACGACTGTCCTAGCACGAAAACTGCCAAAGTTAATTGCAGCCATATCGGAACCTCAGATTACCGCGTTTATTAAACATAGAACAATAATTCTACCGATCTATCAAATTCACCAATTAGTAAAAACACACATTATGCTACAAATTATATACCATATTAAAGTGCAATCATAATGCTTTAAAATGAAGCATAAATGACTGTCATAGCATGAAAACTGTCAATGTTATTTGCAACCATATCGGAACCTCAAATTACCGCCTTTTTAAAGCTGTGAAAATAATTCTACCGATCTATCCAATTGGCCATTTTCTAAAATATATTATGCAATAAATTATATACCAAAACAAATGGCAACTATAATGCAATAAAAAGATATATAAACGACTGTTATAACATGAAAACTATAAAAGTTATTTGCAACCATATCGGAGCCTTGAATTACCGCATTTTTAAACCTGTACCAATAAATATACCGATCTATCCAACTTTTGTAAAAATTCATTATGCCACAAATTATACACCAAAATAAAGTGCAACTGTAATGCTTTAAAATGATGCATAAACTATTGCCCTAGCATGAAAACTGTCAAAGTTATTTGCAACCATATCGGAACCTCAAATTACCGCGTTTTTAAACATAGAACAATAATTCTACCGATCCTTCAAATTGACCATTTTTTAGACGAACACATTGTGCCACAAATGATATACCAAATTAAAGTGCAATCATAATGCTTTAAAATGATGCATAAATGACTGTCATAGCATGAAAACTGTCAAAGTTATTCACAACCATATCGGAACCTCAAATTACCGCCTTTTTAAACCTGGGAAAATAATTCTACCGATCTATCCAATTGGCCATTTTCTAAAAATACATTATGCAATAAATTATATACCAAAACAAATGGCAATTTTAATGCTTTAAAATGGTGCATAAACGACTGTCCTAGCACGAAAACTGCCAAAGTTAATTGCAACCATATCGGAACCTCAGATTACTGCTTTTATTAAACATAGAACAATAATTCTACCGATCTATCAAATTGACCAATTTGTAAAAATACACATTATGCTACAAATTATATACCATATTAAAGTGCAATCATAATGCTTTAAAATGATGCATAAATGACTGTCATAGCGTGAAAACTGTCAATGTTATTTGCAAGCCATATCGGAACCTCAAACTTACCGCGTTTTTAAAGCTGTGAAAATAATTCTACCGATCTATCCAATTGGCCATTTTCTAAAAATATATTATGCAATAAATTATATACCAAAGCAAATGGCAACTATAATGCAATAAAAAGATATATAAACGACTGTTATAACATGAAAACTATAAAAGTTATTTGCAACCATATCGGAGCCTTGAATTACCGCATTTTTAAACCTGTACCAATAAATATACCGATCTATCCAACTTTTGTAAAAATTCATTATGCCACAAATTATACACCAAAATAAAGTGCAACTGTAATGCTTTAAAATGATGCATAAACTATTGCCCTAGCATGAAAACTGTCAAAGTTATTTGCAACCATATCGGAACCTCAAATACCGCGTTTTTAAACATAGAACAATAATTCTACCGATCCTTCAAATTGACCATTTTTTAGACGAACACATTGTGCCACAAATGATATACCAAATTAAAGTGCAATCATAATGCTCTAAAATGATGCATAAATGACTGTCATAGCATGAAAACTGTCAAAGTTATTCACAACCATATCGGAACCTCAAATTACCGCCTTTTTAAACCTGGGAAAATAATTCTACCGATCTATCCAATTGGCCATTTTCTAAAAATACATTATGCAATAAATTATATACCAAAACAAATGGCAATTTTAATGCTTTAAAATGGTGCATAAACGACTGTCCTAGCACGAAAACTGCCAAAGTTAATTGCAACCATATCGGAACCTCAGATTACTGCTTTTATTAAACATAGAACAATAATTCTACCGATCTATCAAATTGACCAATTTGTAAAAACACACATTATGCTACAAATGATATACCATATTAAAGTGCAATCATAATGCTTTAAAATGATGCATAAATGACTGTCATAGCATGAAAACTGTCAATGTTATTTGCAGCCATATCGGAACCTCAAACTTACCGCCGTTTTTAAAGCTGTGAAAATAATTCTACCGATCTATCCAATTGGCCATTTTCTAAAAATATATTATGGCAATAAGTTATATACCAAAGCAAATGGCAACTATAATGCAATAAAAAGATATATAAACGACTGTTATAACATGAAAACTATAAAAGTTATTTGCAACCATATCGGAGCCTTAAATTACCGCATTTTTGAAACCTGTACCAATAAATATACCGATCTATCCAACTTTTTGTAAAAATTCATTATGCCACAAATTATACACCAAAATAAAGTGCAACTGTAATGCTTTAAAATGATGCATAAACTATTGCCCTAGCATGAAAACTGTCAAAGTTATTTGCAACCATATCGGAACCTCAAATTACCGCGTTTTTAAACATAGAACAATAATTCTACCGATCCTTCAAATTGACCATTTTTTAGACGAACACATTGTGCCACAAATGATATACCAAATTAAAGTGCAATCATAATGCTTTAAAATGATGCATAAATGACTGTCATAGCATGAAAACTGTCAAAGTTATTCACAACCATATCGGAACCTCAAATTACCGCCTTTTTAAACCTGGGAAAATAATTCTACCGATCTATCCAATTGGCCATTTTCTAAAAATACATTATGCAATAAATTATATACCAAAACAAATGGCAATTTTAATGCTTTAAAATGGTGCATAAACGACTGTCCTAGCACGAAAACTGCCAAAGTTAATTGCAACCATATCGGAACCTCAGATTACTGCGTTTATTAAACATAGAACAATAATTCTACCGATCTATCAAATTGACCAATTTGTAAAAATACACATTATGCTACAAATGATATACCATATTAAAGTGCAATCATAATGCTTTAAAATGATGCATAAATGACTGTCATAGCGTGAAAACTGTCAATGTTATTTGCAGCCATATCGGAACCTCAAACTACCGCGTTTTTAAAGCTGTGAAAATAATTCTACCGATCTATCCAATTGGCCATTTTCCAAAAATATATTATGGAATAAGTTATATACCAAAGCAAATGGCAACTATAATGCAATAAAAAGATATATAAACGACTGTTATAACATGAAAACTATAAAAGTTATTTGCAACCATATCGGAGCCTTAAATTACCGCATTTTTGAACCTGTACCAATAAATATACCGATCTATCCAATTTTTGTAAAAATTCATTATGCCACAAATTATACACCAAAATAAAGTGCAACTGTAATGCTTTAAAATGATGCGTAAACTAATGCCCTAGCATGAAAACTGTCAAAGTTATTTGCAACCATATCGGAACCTCAAATTACCGCGTTTTTAAACATTAGAACAATAATTCTACCGATCCATTCAAATTGACCATTTTTTAGACGAACACATTATGCCACAAATGATATACCAAATTAAAGTGCAATCATAATGCTCTAAAATGATGCATAAATGACTGTCATAGCATGAAAACTGTCAAAGTTATTCACAACCATATCGGAACCTCAAATTACCGCCTTTTTAAACCTGGAAAATAATTCTACCGATCTATCCAATTGGCCATTTTCTTAAAATAACTTATGCAATAAATTTAATACCAAAAACAAATGGCCAATTTGTAATGCTTTTTAAAATGGGCATAAACGACTGTCCTAGCACGAAAACTGCCAAAGTTAATTGCAACCATATCGGAACCTCAGATTACCTGCTTTTATTAAACATAGAACAATAATTCTACCGATCTATCAAATTGACCAATTAGTAAAAACACACATTATGCTACAAATTATATACCATATTAAAGTGCAATCATAATGCTTTAAAATGATGCATAAATGACTGTCATAGCATGAAAACTGTCAATGTTATTTGCAACCATATCGGAACCTCAAATTACCGCCTTTTTAAAGCTGTGAAAATAATTCTACCGATCTATCCAATTGGCCATTTTCTAAAAATATATTATGCAATAAATTATATACCAAAACAAATGGCAACTATAATGCAATAAAAAGATATATAAACGACTGTTATAACATGAAAACTATAAAAGTTATTTGCAACCATATCGGAGCCTTGAATTACCGCATTTTTAAACCTGTACCAATAAATATACCGATCTATCCAACTTTTGTAAAAATTCATTATGCCACAAATTATACACCAAAATAAAGTGCAACTGTAATGCTTTAAAATGATGCATAAACTATTGCCCTAGCATGAAAACTGTCAAAGTTATTTGCAACCATATCGGAACCTCAAAATACCGCGTTTTTAAACATAGAACAATAATTCTACCGATCCATCAAATTGACCATTTTTTAGACGAACACATTATGCCACAAATGATATACCAAATTAAAGTGCAATCATAATGCTCTAAACTGATGCATAAATGACTGTCATAGCATGAAAACTGTCAAAGTTATTCACAACCATATCGGAACCTCAAATTACCGCCTTTTTAAACCTGGGAAAATAATTCTACCGATCTATCCAATTGGCCATTTTCTTAAAATACATTATGCAATAAATTATATACCAAAACAAATGGCAATTTTAATGCTTTAAAATGGTGCATAAACGACTGTCCTAGCACGAAAACTGCCAAAGTTAATTGCAACCATATCGGAACCTCAGATTACTGCTTTTATTAAACATAGAACAATAATTCTACCGATCTATCAAATTGACCAATTTGTAAAAACACACATTATGCTACAAATTATATACCATATTAAAGTGCAATCATAATGCTTTAAAATGATGTATAAATGACTGTCATAGCATGAAAACTGTCAATGTTATTTGCAACCATATCGGAACCTCAAATTACCGCCTTTTTAAAGCTGTGAAAATAATTCTACCGATCTATCCAATTGGCCATTTTCTAAACATATATTATGCAATAAATTATATACCAAAACAAATGGCAACTATAATGCAATAAAAAGATATATAAACGACTGTTATAACATGAAAACTATAAAAGTTATTTGCAACCATATCGGAGCCTTGAATTACCGCATTTTTAAACCTGTACCAATAAATATACCGATCTATCCAACTTTTGTAAAAATTCATTATGCCACAAATTATACACCAAAATAAAGTGCAACTGTAATGCTTTAAAATGATGCATAAACTATTGCCCTAGCATGAAAACTGTCAAAGTTATTTGCAACCATATCGGAACCTCAAATTACCGCGTTTTTAAACATAGAACAATAATTCTACCGATCCTTCAAATTGTCCATTTTTTAGACGAACACATTGTGCCACAAATGATATACCAAATTAAAGTGCAATCATAATGCTTTAAAATGATGCATAAATGACTGTCATAGCATGAAAACTGTCAAAGTTATTCACAACCATATCGGAACCTCAAATTACCGCCTTTTTAAACCTGGGAAAATAATTCTACCGATCTATCCAATTGGCCATTTTCTAAAAATACATTATGCAATAAATTATATAAATAAACAAATGGCAATTTTAATGCTTTAAAATGGTGCATAAACGACTGTCCTAGCACGAAAACTGCCAAAGTTAATTGCAACCATATCGGAACCTCAGATTACTGCGTTTATTAAACATAGAACAATAATTCTACCGATCTATCAAATTGACCAATTTGTAAAAATACACATTATGCTACAAATGATATACCATATTAAAGTGCAATCATAATGCTTTAAAATGATGCATAAATGACTGTCATAGCGTGAAAACTGTCAATGTTATTTGCAGCCATATCGGAACCTCAAACTACCGCGTTTTTAAAACTGTGAAAATAATTCTACCGATCTATCCAATTGGCCATTTTCCAAAAATATATTATGGAATACATTATATACCAAAGCAAATGGCAACTATAATGCAATAAAAAGATATATAAACGACTGTTATAACATGAAAACTATAAAAGTTATTTGCAACCATATCGGAGCCTTAAATTACCGCATTTTTGAACCTGTACCAATAAATATACCGATCTATCCAATTTTTGTAAAAATTCATTATGCCACAAATTATACACCAAAATAAAGTGCAACTGTAGTGCTTTAAAATGATGCGTAAACTAATGTCCTAGCATGAAAACTGTCAAAGTTATTTGCAACCATATCGGAACCTCAAATTACAGCGTTTTTAAACATAGAACAATAATTCTACCGATCCATCAAATTGACCATTTTTTAGACGAACACATTATGCCACAAATGATATACCAAATTAAAGTGCAATCATAATGCTCTAAACTGATGCATAAATGACTGTCATAGCATGAAAACTGTCAAAGTATTTCATAGCCAAATCGGAACCTCAAATTACCGCGTTTTTAAACATAGAACAATAATTCTACCGATCCTTCAAATTGTCCATTTTTTAGACGAAAATATTGTGCCACAAATGATATACCAAATTAAAGTGCAATCATAATGCTTTAAAATGATGCATAAATGACTGTCATAGCATGAAAATTGTCAAAGTTATTCACAGCCATATCGGAACCTCAAATTACCGCCTTTTTAAACCTGGGAAAATAATTCTACCGATTTATCCAATTGGCCGTTTTCTAAAAATACATTATGCAATAAATTATATACCAAAACAATTGGCAATTTTAATGCTTTAAAATGGTGCATAAACGACTGTCCTAGCACGAAAACTGCCAAAGTTAATTGCAGCCATATCGGAACCTCAGATTACCGCGTTTATTAAACATAGAACAATAATTCTACCGATCTATCAAATTCACCAATTAGTAAAAACACACATTATGCTACAAATTATATACCATATTAAAGTGCAATCATAATGCTTTAAAATGAAGCATAAATGACTGTCATAGCATGAAAACTGTCAATGTTATTTGCAACCATATCGGAACCTCAAATTACCGCCTTTTTAAAGCTGTGAAAATAATTCTACCGATCTATCCAATTGGCAATTTTCTAAAAATATATTATGCAATAAATTATATACCAAAACAAATGGCAACTATAATGCAATAAAAAGATATATAAACGACTGTTATAACATGAAAACTATAAAAGTTATTTGCAACCATATCGGAGCCTTGAATTACCGCATTTTTAAACCTGTACCAATAAATATACCGATCTATCCAACTTTTGCAAAAATTCATTATGCCACAAATTATACACCAAAATAAAGTGCAACTGTAATGCTTTAAAATGATGCATAAACTATTGCCCTAGCATGAAAACGTCAAAGTTATTTGCAACCATATCGGAACCTCAAATTACCGCGTTTTAAACATAGAACAATACATTCTACCGATCCATCAAATTGACCATTTTTAGACGAACACATTATGCCAGAAATGATATACCAAATTAAAGTGCAATCATAATGCTCTAAACTGATGCATAAATGACTGTCATAGCATGAAAACTGTTAAAGTTATTCACAACCATATCGGAACCTCAAATTACCGCCTTTTTTAAACCTGGAAAATAATTCTACCGATCTATCCAATTGGCCATTTTCTTAAAATACATTATGCAATAAATTATATACCAAAACAAATGGCAATTTTAATGCTTTAAAATGGTGCATAAACGACTGTCCTAGCACGACAAACTGCCAAAGTTAATTGCAACCATATCGGAACCTCAGATTACTGCTTTTATTAAACATAGACAATAATTCTACCGATCTATCAAATTGACCAATTTGTAAAAACACACATTATGCTACAAATTATATACCATATTAAAGTGCAATCATAATGCTTTAAAATGATGCATAAATGACTGTCATAGCATGAAAACTGTCAAAGTATTCACAACCATAACGGAACCTCAAATTACCGCCTTTTTAAACCTGGGAAAATAATTCTATCGATCTATCCAATTGGCCATCTTCTAAAAATACATTATGTAATGAATTATATACCAAAACAAATGGCAATTTTAATGCTTTAAAATGGTGCATGAACGACTGTCCTAGCACGAAAACTGCCAAAGTTAATTGCAGCCATATCGGAACCTCAGATTACCGCGTTTATTAAACATAGAACAATAATTCTACCGATCTATCAAATTCACCAATTAGTAAAAACACACATTATGCTACAAATTATATACCATATTAAAGTGCAATCATAATGCTTTAAAATGAAGCATAAATGACTGTCATAGCATGAAAACTGTCAATGTTATCTGCAACCATATCGGAACCTCAAATTACCGCCTTTTTAAAGCTGTGAAAATAATTCTACCGATCTATCCAATTGGCAATTTTCTAAAAATATATTATGCAATAAATTATATACCAAAACAAATGGCAACTATAATGCAATAAAAAGATATATAAACGACTGTTATAACATGAAAACTATAAAAGTTATTTGCAACCATATCGGAGCCTTGAATTACCGCATTTTTAAACCTGTACCAATAAATATACCGATCTATCCAACTTTTGTAAAAATTCATTATGCCACAAATTATACAGCAAAATAAAGTGCAACTGTAATGCTTTAAAATGATGCATAAACTATTGCCCTAGCATGAAAACTGTCAAAGTTATTTGCAACCATATCGGAACCTCAAATTACCGCGTTTTTAAACATAGAACAATAATTCTACCGATCCATCAAATTGACCATTTTTTAGACGAACACATTATGCCAGAAATGATATACCAAATTAAAGTGCAATCATAATGCTCTAAACTGATGCATAAATGACTGTCATAGCATGAAAACTGTAAGTTATTCACAACCATATCGGAACCTCAAATTACCGCCTTTTTAAACCTGGGAAAATAATTCTACCGATCTATCCAATTGGCCATTTTCTTAAAATACATTATGCAATAAATTATATACCAAACAAATGGCAATTTTAATGCTTTAAAATGGTGCATAAACGACTGTCCTAGCACGAAAACTGCCAAAGTTAATTGCAACCATATCGGAACCTCAGATTACTGCTTTTATTAAACATAGAACAATAATTCTACCGATCTATCAAATGGACCAATTTGTAAAAACACACATTATGCTACAAAGTATATACCATATTAAAGTGCAATCATAATGCTTAAAATGATGCATAAATGACTGTCATAGCATGAAAACTGTCAAAGTAATTCACAACCATAACGGAACCTCAAATTACCGCCTTTTTAAACCTGGGAAAATAATTCTATCGATCTATCCAATGGCCATCTTCTAAAAATACATTATGTAATGAATTATATACCAAAACAAATGGCAATTTTAATGCTTTAAAATGGTGCATAAACGACTGTCCTAGCACGAAAACTGCCAAAGTTAATTGCAGCCATATCGGAACCTCAGATTACCGCGTTTATTAAACATAGAACAATAATTCTACCGATCTATCAAATTCACCAATTAGTAAAAACACACATTATGCTACAAATTATATACCATATTAAAGTGCAATCATAATGCTTTAAAATGAAGCATAAATGACTGTCATAGCATGAAAACTGTCAATGTTATCTGCAACCATATCGGAACCTCAAATTACCGCCTTTTTAAAGCTGTGAAAATAATTCTACCGATCTATCCAATTGGCAATTTTCTAAAAATATATTATGCAATAAATTATATACCAAAACAAATGGCAACTATAATGCAATAAAAAGATATATAAACGACTGTTATAACATGAAAACTATAAAAGTTATTTGCAACCATATCGGAGCCTTGAATTACCGCATTTTTAAACCTGTACCAATAAATATACCGATCTATCCAACTTTTGTAAAAATTCATTATGCCACAAATTATACACCAAAATAAAGTGCAACTGTAATGCTTTAAAATGATGCATAAACTATTGCCCTAGCATGAAAACTGTCAAAGTTATTTGCAACCATATCGGAACCTCAAATTACCGCGTTTTTAAACATAGAACAATAATTCTACCGATCCATCAAATTGACCATTTTTTAGACGAACACATTATGCCACAAATGATATACCAAATTAAAGTGCAATCATAATGCTCTAAACTGATGCATAAATGACTGTCATAGCATGAAAACTGTCAAAGTTATTCACAACCATATCGGAACCTCAAATTACCGCCTTTTTAAACCTGGGAAAATAATTCTACCGATCTATCCAATTGGCCATTTTCTTAAAATACATTATGCAATAAATTATATACCAAAACAAATGGCAATTTTAATGCTTTAAAATGGTGCATAAACGACTGTCCTAGCACGAAAACTGCCAAAGTTAATTGCAACCATATCGGAACCTCAGATTACTGCTTTTATTAAACATAGAACAATAATTCTACCGATCTATCAAATTGACCAATTTGTAAAAACACACATTATGCTACAAATTATATACCATATTAAAGTGCAATCATAATGCTTTAAAATGATGCATAAATGACTGTCATAGCATGAAAACTGTCAATGTTATTTGCAGCCATATCGGAACCTCAAACTTACCGCCTTTTTAAAGCTGTGAAAATAATTCTACCGATCTATCCAATTGGCCATTTTCTAAAAATATATTATGCAATAAGTTATATACCAAAACAAATGGCAACTATAATGCAATAAAAAGATATATAAACGACTGTTATAACATGAAAACTATAAAAGTTATTTGCAACCATATCGGAGCCTTAAATTACCGCATTTTTGAACCTGTACCAATAAATATACCGATCTATCCAACTTTTTGTAAAAATTCATTATGCCACAAATTATACACCAAAATAAAGTGCAACTGTAATGCTTAAAATGATGCTAACTATGCCCTAGCATGAAAACTGTCAAAGTTATTTGCAACCATATCGGAACCTCAAATTACCGCGTTTTTAAACATAGAACAATAATTCTACCGATCCTTCAAATTGTCCATTTTAGACGAACACATTATGCCACAAATGATATACCAAATTAAAGTGCAATCAAATGCTTTAAATGATGCATAATGACTGTCATAGCATGAAAACTGTCAAAGTTATTCCAACCATATCGGAACCTCAAATTACCGCGTTTTTAAACTAGAAAATATTCTACCGATTTCAAATTGCCATTTTTTAAAAATACATTGTGCACAAATTATATACCAAATAAATGGCAATTAATGCTTTAAAATGATGCATAAACGACTGTCCTAGCATGAAAACTGCCAAAGTTATTCACAACCATATCGGAACCTCAATTACCGCGTTTTTAAACTAGAACAATAATTCTACCGATCTATCCAATTGACCTTTTTGAAAAACATTATGCATAAATTATATACCAAACAAATGGCAATCATAATGCTTTAAAATGATGCATAAACGACTGTCCATAGCGAAAACTGTCAAGTTATTTGCAGCCATATCGGAACTCAGATTACCGCTTTTTAAACATAGAACAATAATTCTACCGATCTATCAATTGGCCAATTTAAAAAAACACATTATGCAAAATTATATACCATATTAAAGTGCAATCATAATGCTTTAAAAGATCATAAATGACTTCATAGCTGAAAACTGTCAATGTTATTGCAGCCATAGCGAAACCTCAAATACCGCGTTTTAAAGCTGTGAAAATAATTCTACCGATCTATCCAAATTGGCCAATTTTAAAAAATACATTATGAAATTAATACCAAACAAATGGCAACTAATGCACAAAAGATATATAACTGTACTGCTTTAAAAGATGATAAACATGCCCTAGCATGAAAACTGTCAAAGTTATTTGCAACCATATCGGACCTCAAATACCGCGTTTTTAAACCTGAACAATAATTCTACCGATCATCAAATGACCATTTTTAAAAACATTATGCCACAAATATACCAAATTAAAGTGCAATCAATGCTTTAAAATGATGCATAAATGATGCCATAGCATGAAAACTGTCAAAGTATCACCATATCGGAACCTCAAATTACCGCCTTTTTAAACCTGGGAAAATAATTCTACCGATCTATCCAATTGGCCATCTTAAAATACATTATGCAATGATTGTATACCAAAACAAATGGCAACAAATGCTTTAAAAAGATGATAAAAGACTGTATAAGCATGAAAACTATAAAGTTATTTGCAACCATATCGGCCTAAATTACGCGCATTTTTAAACATGTACCAAAAATTATACCGATATATCCAATTTTTGTAAAAATTCATTATGCCACAAATATATACCAAAAAAGTGCAATCTGTAATGCTTAAAATGATGCATAAATGACTGTCATAGCATGAAAACTGTCAAAGTTATTCACAACCATATCGGAACCTCAAATTACCGCGTTTTTAAACCTGGGAAAATAATTCTACCGATTTATCCAATTGGCCGTTTTCCTAAAAATACATTATGCAATAAATTATATACCAAAGCAAATGGCAATTTTAATGCTTTAAAATGGTGCATAAACGACTGTCCTAGCACGAAAACTGCCAAAGTTAATTGCAGCCATATCGGAACCTCAGATTACCGCGTTTATTAAACATAGAACAATAATTCTACCGATCTATCAAATTCACCAATTAGTAAAAACACACATTATGCTACAAATTATATACCATATTAAAGTGCAATCATAATGCTTTAAAATGAAGCATAAATGACTGTCATAGCATGAAAACTGTCAATGTTATTTGCAACCATATCGGAACCTCAAATTACCGCCTTTTTAAAGCTGTGAAAATAATTCTACCGATCTATCCAATTGGCCATTTTCTAAAAATATATTATGCAATAAATTATATACCAAAACAAATGGCAACTATAATGCAATAAAAAGATATATAAACGACTGTTATAACATGAAAACTATAAAAGTTATTTGCAACCATATCGGAGCCTTGAATTACCGCATTTTTAAACCTGTACCAATAAATATACCGATCTATCCAACTTTTGTAAAAATTCATTATGCCACAAATTATACACCAAAATAAAGTGCAACTGTAATGCTTTAAAATGATGCATAAACTATTGCCCTAGCATGAAAACTGTCAAAGTTATTTGCAACCATATCGGAACCTCAAATTACCGCGTTTTTAAACATAGAACAATAATTCTACCGATCCTTCAAATTGACCATTTTTTAGACGAACACATTGTGCCACAAATGATATACCAAATTAAAGTGCAATCATAATGCTTTAAAATGATGCATAAATGACTGTCATAGCATGAAAACTGTCAAAGTTATTCACAACCATATCGGAACCTCAAATTACCGCCTTTTTAAACCTGGGAAAATAATTCTACCGATCTATCCAATTGGCCATTTTCTAAAATACATTATGCAATAAATTATATACCAAAACAAATGGCAATTTTAATGCTTTAAAATGGTGCATAAACGACTGTCCTAGCACGAAAACTGCCAAAGTTAATTGCAACCATATCGGAACCTCAGATTACTGCTTTTATTAAACATAGAACAATAATTCTACCGATCTATCAAATTGACCAATTTGTAAAAACACACATTATGCTACAAATTATATACCATATTAAAGTGCAATCATAATGCTTTAAAATGATGCATAAATGACTGTCATAGCATGAAAACTGTCAATGTTATTTGCAACCATATCGGAACCTCAAATTACCGCCTTTTTAAAGCTGTGAAAATAATTCTACCGATCTATCCAATTGGCCATTTTCCTAAAAATATATTATGCAATAAATTATATACCAAAGCAAATGGCAACTATAATGCAATAAAAAGATATATAAACGACTGTTATAACATGAAAACTATAAAAGTTATTTGCAACCATATCGGAGCCTTAATTACCGCATTTTTGAACCTGTACCAATAAATATACCGATCTATCCAACTTTTGTAAAATTCATTATGCCACAAATTATACACCAAAATAAAGTGCAACTGTAATGCTTTAAAATGATGCATAAACTATTGCCCTAGCATGAAAACTGTCAAAGTTATTTGCAACCATATCGGAACCTCAAATTACCGCGTTTTTAAACATAGAACAATAATTCTACCGATCCTTCAAATTGACCATTTTTTAGACGAACACATTGTGCCACAAATGATATACCAAATTAAAGTGCAATCATAATGCTTTAAAATGATGCATAAATGACTGTCATAGCATGAAAACTGTCAAAGTTATTCACAACCATATCGGAACCTCAAATTACCGCCTTTTTAAACCTGGGAAAATAATTCTACCGATCTATCCAATTGGCCATTTTCTAAAATACATTATGCAATAAATTATATACCAAAACAAATGGCAATTTTAATGCTTTAAAATGGTGCATAAACGACTGTCCTAGCACGAAAACTGCCAAAGTTAATTGCAACCATATCGGAACCTCAGATTACTGCGTTTATTAAACATAGAACAATAATTCTACCGATCTATCAAATTGACCAATTTGTAAAAATACACATTATGCTACAAATGATATACCATATTAAAGTGCAATCATAATGCTTTAAAATGATGCATAAATGACTGTCATAGCGTGAAAACTGTCAATGTTATTTGCAGCCATATCGGAACCTCAAACTACCGCGTTTTTAAAGCTGTGAAAATAATTCTACCGATCTATCCAATTGGCCATTTTCCAAAAATACATTATGGAATAAGTTATATACCAAAGCAAATGGCAACTATAATGCAATAAAAAGATATATAAACGACTGTTATAACATGAAAACTATAAAAGTTATTTGCAACCATATCGGAGCCTTAAATTACCGCATTTTTGAACCTGTACCAATAAATATACCGATCTATCCAATTTTTGTAAAAATTCATTATGCCACAAATTATACACCAAAATAAAGTGCAACTGTAATGCTTTAAAATGATGCATAAACTATTGCCCTAGCATGAAAACTGTCAAAGTTATTTGCAACCATATCGGAACCTCAAATTACCGCGTTTTTAAACATAGAACAATAATTCTACCGATCCTTCAAATTGACCATTTTTTAGACGAACACATTGTGCCACAAATGATATACCAAATTAAAGTGCAATCATAATGCTCTTAAACTGATGCATAAATGACTGTCATAGCATGAAAACTGTCAAAGTTATTCACAACCATATCGGAACCTCAAATTACCGCCTTTTTAAACCTGGGAAAATAATTCTACCGATCTATCCAATTGGCCTTTTCTAAAATACATTATGCAATAAATTATATACCAAAACAAATGGCAATTTTAATGCTTTAAAATGGTGCATAAACGACTGTCCTAGCACGAAACTGCCAAAGTTAATTGCAACCATATCGGAACCTCAGATTACTGCGTTTATTAAACATAGAACAATAATTCTACCGATCTATCAAATTGACCAATTTGTAAAAACTACACATTATGCTACAAATTATATACCATATTAAAGTGCAATCATAATGCTTTAAAATGAGCATAAATGACTGTCATAGCATGAAAACTGTCAATGTTATTTGCAACCATATCGGAACCTCAAATTACCGCCGTTTTTAAAGCTGTGAAAATAATTCTACCGATCTATCCAATTGGCCATTTTCTAAAATACTATTATGCAATAAATTATATACCAAAACAAATGGCAATTTTAATGCTTTAAAATGGTGCATAAACGACTGTCCTAGCACGAAAACTGCCAAAGTTAATTGCAACCATATCGGAACCTCAGATTACCGCGTTTATTAAACATAGAACAATAATTCTACCGATCTATCAAATTGACCAATTTAGTAAAAATACACATTATGCTACAAATTATATACCATATTAAAGTGCAATCATAATGCTTTAAAATGATGCATAAATGACTGTCATAGCGTGAAAACTGTCAATGTTATTTGCAACCATATCGGAACCTCAAACTTACCGCCGTTTTTAAAGCTGTGAAAATAATTCTACCGATCTATCCAATTGGCCATTTTCCAAAAATACTATTATGGAATAAGTTATATACCAAAGCAAATGGCAACTATAATGCAATAAAAAGATATATAAACGACTGTTATAACATGAAAACTATAAAAGTTATTTGCAACCATATCGGAGCCTTAAATTACCGCATTTTTGAACCTGTACCAATAAATATACCGATCTATCCAACTTTTTGTAAAAATTCATTATGCCACAAATTATACACCAAAATAAAGTGCAACTGTAATGCTTTAAAATGATGCGTAAACTAATGCCCTAGCATGAAAACTGTCAAAGTTATTTGCAACCATATCGGAACCTCAAATTACCGCGTTTTTAAACATAGAACAATAATTCTACCGATCCATCAAATTGACCATTTTTTAGACGAACACATTATGCCACAAATGATATACCAAATTAAAGTGCAATCATAATGCTCTAAACTGATGCATAAATGACTGTCATAGCATGAAAACTGTCAAAGTAATTCACAACCATATCGGAACCTCAAATTACCGCCTTTTTAAACCTGGGAAAATAATTCTATCGATCTATCCAATTGGCCATCTTCTAAAAATACATTATGCAATAGATTGTATACCAAAACAAATGGCAACTAAATGCAATAAAAGATGTATAAACGACTGTTATAACATGAAAACTATAAAAGTTATTTGCAACCATATCGGGGCCTTAAATTACCGCATTTTTAAACCTGTACCAATAATATACCGATCTATCCAATTTTTGTAAAAATTCATTATGCCACAAATTATACACAAAACAAAGTGCAACTGTAATGCTTTAAAATGATGCATAAATGACTGTCATAGCATGAAAACTGTCAAAGTTATTCACAACCATATCGGAACCTCAAATTACCGCGTTTTTAAACCTGGGAAAATAATTCTACCGATTTATCCAATTGGCCGTTTTCCAAAATACATTATGCAATAAATTATATACCAAAGCAAATGGCAATTTTAATGCTTTAAAATGGTGCATAAACGACTGTCCTAGCACGAAAACTGCCAAAGTTAATTGCAGCCATATCGGAACCTCAGATTACCGCGTTTATTAAACATAGAACAATAATTCTACCGATCTATCAAATTCACCAATTAGTAAAAACACACATTATGCTACAAATTATATACCATATTAAAGTGCAATCATAATGCTTTAAAATGAAGCATAAATGACTGTCATAGCATGAAAACTGTCAATGTTATTTGCAACCATATCGGAACCTCAAATTACCGCCTTTTTAAAGCTGTGAAAATAATTCTACCGATCTATCCAATTGGCCATTTTCTAAAAATATATTATGCAATAAATTATATACCAAAACAAATGGCAACTATAATGCAATAAAAAGATATATAAACGACTGTTATAACATGAAAACTATAAAAGTTATTTGCAACCATATCGGAGCCTTGAATTACCGCATTTTTAAACCTGTACCAATAAATATACCGATCTATCCAACTTTTGTAAAAATTCATTATGCCACAAATTATACACCAAAATAAAGTGCAACTGTAATGCTTTAAAATGATGCATAAACTATTGCCCTAGCATGAAAACTGTCAAAGTTATTTGCAACCATATCGGAACCTCAAATTACCGCGTTTTTAAACATAGAACAATAATTCTACCGATCCTTCAAATTGACCATTTTTTAGACGAACACATTGTGCCACAAATGATATACCAAATTAAAGTGCAATCATAATGCTTTAAAATGATGCATAAATGACTGTCATAGCATGAAAACTGTCAAAGTTATTCACAACCATATCGGAACCTCAAATTACCGCCTTTTTAAACCTGGGAAAATAATTCTACCGATCTATCCAATTGGCCATTTTCTAAAATACATTATGCAATAAATTATATACCAAAACAAATGGCAATTTTAATGCTTTAAAATGGTGCATAAACGACTGTCCTAGCACGAAAACTGCCAAAGTTAATTGCAACCATATCGGAACCTCAGATTACTGCTTTTATTAAACATAGAACAATAATTCTACCGATCTATCAAATTGACCAATTTGTAAAAATACACATTATGCTACAAATGATATACCATATTAAAGTGCAATCATAATGCTTTAAAATGATGCATAAATGACTGTCATAGCGTGAAAACTGTCAATGTTATTTGCAGCCATATCGGAACCTCAAACTACCGCGTTTTTAAAGCTGTGAAAATAATTCTACCGATCTATCCAATTGGCCATTTTCCAAAAATACTATTATGCAATAAATTATATACCAAAGCAAATGGCAACTATAATGCAATAAAAAGATATATAAACGACTGTTATAACATGAAAACTATAAAAGTTATTTGCAACCATATCGGAGCCTTAAATTACCGCATTTTTGAACCTGTACCAATAAATATACCGATCTATCCAACTTTTGTAAAATTCATTATGCCACAAATTATACACCAAAATAAAGTGCAACTGTAATGCTTTAAAATGATGCATAAACTATTGCCCTAGCATGAAAACTGTCAAAGTTATTTGCAACCATATCGGAACCTCAAATTACCGCGTTTTTAAACATAGAACAATAATTCTACCGATCCTTCAAATTGACCATTTTTTAGACGAACACATTGTGCCACAAATGATATACCAAATTAAAGTGCAATCATAATGCTTTAAAATGATGCATAAATGACTGTCATAGCATGAAAACTGTCAAAGTTATTCACAACCATATCGGAACCTCAAATTACCGCCTTTTTAAACCTGGGAAAATAATTCTACCGATCTATCCAATTGGCCATTTTCTAAAAATACATTATGCAATAAATTATATACCAAAACAAATGGCAATTTTAATGCTTTAAAATGGTGCATAAACGACTGTCCTAGCACGAAAACTGCCAAAGTTAATTGCAACCATATCGGAACCTCAGATTACTGCGTTTATTAAACATAGAACAATAATTCTACCGATCTATCAAATTGACCAATTTGTAAAAATACACATTATGCTACAAATGATATACCATATTAAAGTGCAATCATAATGCTTTAAAATGATGCATAAATGACTGTCATAGCAGTGAAAACTGTCAATGTTATTTGCAAGCCATATCGGAACCTCAAACTACCGCGTTTTTAAAGCTGTGAAAATAATTCTACCGATCTATCCAATTGGCCATTTTCCTAAAAATATATTATGCAATAAATTATATACCAAAGCAAATGGCAACTATAATGCAATAAAAAGATATATAAACGACTGTTATAACATGAAAACTATAAAAGTTATTTGCAACCATATCGGAGCCTTAAATTACCGCATTTTGTAAAACCTGTACAAAATATAAATTATCACCAGACGATCCACCTACATGAAAACTGTCAAAGTTATTGCAACATACGGAACCCATATTCCGCGTTTTATAGAACACTACGATCTTCAAATTGACCATTTTTAGACACACATGGCCCAAATGATTACCAAATAAAGTGCAATCATAATGCTTTAAAATGATGCATAAAATGACTGTCATAGCATGGAAAACTGTCAAAGTTATTCACAACCATATCGGGCAACCTTCAACTATTACAGCCTTTTTTAAACCTGCCTGAGAAATCATTCTACCGATCTATCCAATTGGCCATTTCTAAAATAAGTATGCAATAAATTATAGACCAAAACAAATGGCAATATTTCATGCTTTAAAAGGTGCATAAAACGACTGTCCTAGCACGCGCGAAACTGCCAAAGTTATTGCAACCATATCGGACCTCAGATTACTGCTTTTATAAACATAGACAATAATTCTACCGAATCACAAAATTGACAATTTGTAAAAATACACATTATGCTACAAATTATATACCATATTAAAGTGCAATCATAATGCTTTAAAATGATGCATAAATGACTGTCATAGCATGAAAACTGTCAATGTTATTTGCAGCCATATCGGAACCTCAAACTTACCGCCTTTTTAAAGCTGTGAAAATAATTCTACCGATCTATCCAATTGGCCATTTTCTAAAAATATATTATGCAATAAATTATATACCAAAGCAAATGGCAACTATAATGCAATAAAAAGATATATAAACGACTGTTATAACATGAAAACTATAAAAGTTATTTGCAACCATATCGGAGCCTTGAATTACCGCATTTTTAACCTGTACCAATAAATATACCGATCTATCCAACTTTTGTAAAAATTCATTATGCCACAAATTATACACCAAAATAAAGTGCAACTGTAATGCTTTAAAATGATGCATAAACTATTGCCCTAGCATGAAAACTGTCAAAGTTATTTGCAACCATATCGGAACCTCAAATTACCGCGTTTTTAAACATAGAACAATAATTCTACCGATCCTTCAAATTGACCATTTTTTAGACGAACACATTGTGCCACAAATGATATACCAAATTAAAGTGCAATCATAATGCTTTAAAATGATGCATAAATGACTGTCATAGCATGAAAACTGTCAAAGTTATTCACAACCATATCGGAACCTCAAATTACCGCCTTTTTAAACCTGGGAAAATAATTCTACCGATCTATCCAATTGGCCATTTTCTAAAAATACATTATGCAATAAATTATATACCAAAACAAATGGCAATTTTAATGCTTTAAAATGGTGCATAAACGACTGTCCTAGCACGAAAACTGCCAAAGTTAATTGCAACCATATCGGAACCTCAGATTACTGCGTTTATTAAACATAGAACAATAATTCTACCGATCTATCAAATTGACCAATTTGTAAAAATACACATTATGCTACAAATGATATACCATATTAAAGTGCAATCATAATGCTTTAAAATGATGCATAAATGACTGTCATAGCGTGAAAACTGTCAATGTTATTTGCAGCCATATCGGAACCTCAAACTACCGCGTTTTTAAAGCTGTGAAAATAATTCTACCGATCTATCCAATTGGCCATTTTCCAAAAATACATTATGGAATAAGTTATATACCAAAGCAAATGGCAACTATAATGCAATAAAAAGATATATAAACGACTGTTATAACATGAAAACTATAAAAGTTATTTGCAACCATATCGGAGCCTTAAATTACCGCATTTTTGAACCTGTACCAATAAATATACCGATCTATCCAATTTTTGTAAAAATTCATTATGCCACAAATTATACACCAAAATAAAGTGCAACTGTAATGCTTTAAAATGATGCGTAAACTAATGCCCTAGCATGAAAACTGTCAAAGTTATTTGCAACCATATCGGAACCTCAAATTACAGCGTTTTTAAACATAGAACAATAATTCTACCGATCCATCAAATTGACCATTTTTTAGACGAACACATTATGCCACAAATGATATACCAAATTAAATGCAAATAGCTCATATGCATAAATGATGTCATGAAACTGTCAGTATTTCAATTATATCGGAACCTCAAATTACGCTTTAAACCTGAAAATAATTCTACCGATCTTCCATTGACATCTTTAAAAATCATTATGCCACAAATGTATACCAAATTAAAGTGCAATCATAATGCTTTAAAATGATGCATAAGGGACTGTCATAGCATGAAAACTGCAAAGTTTCACAACCATATCGGAACCTCAAATTACCGCGTTTTTTAAACTGGGAAAAATATTTACCGATTTATCCAATTGCCGTTTACAAAAATTTACATTATGACAAAAAATTACCTATACCAAAGCAAGGCAATTTTAAGCTTTAAAATGTGCATAAACGAATGTCCTAGCACGAAAACTGCCAAAGTATTGAAGCCATATCGAACCTAAGATTACCGCGTTTATTAAACATAGAACAATAATTCTACCGATCTATCAAATTCACCAATTAGTAAAAACACACATTATGCTACAAATTATATACCATATTAAAGTGCAATCATAATGCTTTAAAATGAAGCATAAATGACTGTCATAGCATGAAACTGTCAATGTTATTGCAACCATATCGGAACCTCAAATTACCGCCTTTTTAAAGCTGTGAAAATAATTCTACCGATCTATCCAATTGGCCATTTTCTAAAAATATATTATGCAATAAATTATATACCAAAACAAATGGCAACTATAATGCAATAAAAAGATATATAAACGACTGTTATAACATGAAAACTATAAAAGTATTTGCAACCATATCGGAGCCTTGAATTACCGCATTTTTAAACCTGTACCAATAAATATACCGATCTATCCAACTTTTTGTAAAAATTCATTATGCCACAAATTATACACCAAAATAAAGTGCAACTGTAATGCTTTAAAATGATGCATAAACTATTGCCCTAGCATGAAAACTGTCAAAGTTATTGCAACCATATCGGAACCTCAAATTACCGCTTTTTAAACATTGAACAATAATTCTACGACCTTCAAATTGACCATTTTTTAAAAACACATTTCCACAAATATATACCAAATTAAAGTGCAATCATAATGCTTTAAAATGATGCATAAATGACTGTCATAGCATGAAAACTGTCAATGTATTTGCAACCATATCGGAACCTCAAATTACCGCTTTTTAAACTGAAAATAATTCTACCGATCTATCCAATTGGCAATTTTCTAAAAATATATTATGCAATAAATTATATACCAAAACAAATGGCAACATAATGCAATAAAAAGATATAAACGACTGTTATAACATGAAAACTATAAAAGTTATTGCAACCATATCGGAGCCTGAATTACCGCATTTTTAAACCTGTACCAATAAATATACCGATCTATCCAACTTTGTAAAAATTCATTATGCAAATTATACCAAAATAAAGTGCAACTGTAATGCTTTAAAATGATGCATAAACTATTGCCCTAGCATGAAAACTGTCAAAGTTATTTGCAACCATATCGGAACCTCAAATTACCGCGTTTTTAAACATAGAACAATAATTCTACCGATCCATTCAAATTGACCATTTTTTAGACGAACACATTGTGCCACAAATGATATACCAAATTAAAGTGCAATCATAATGCTCTAAAATGATGCATAAATGACTGTCATAGCATGAAAACTGTCAAAGTTATTCACAACCATATCGGAACCTCAAATTACCGCCTTTTTAAACCTGGGAAAATAATTCTACCGATCTATCCAATTGGCCATTTTCTAAAAATACATTATGCAATAAATTATATACCAAAACAAATGGCAATTTTAATGCTTTAAAATGGTGCATAAACGACTGTCCTAGCACGAAAACTGCCAAAGTTAATTGCAACCATATCGGAACCTCAGATTACTGCGTTTATTAAACATAGAACAATAATTCTACCGATCTATCAAATTGACCAATTTTTAAAAATACACATTATGCTACAAATGATATACGATATTAAAGTGCAATCATAATGCTTTAAAATGATGCATAAATGACTGTCATAGCGTGAAAACTGTCAATGTTATTTGCAGCCATATCGGAACCTCAAACTACCGCGTTTTTAAAGCTGTGAAAATAATTCTACCGATCTATCCAATTGGCCATTTTCCAAAAATACATTATGGAATAAGTTATATACCAAAGCAAATGGCAACTATAATGCAATAAAAAGATATATAAACGACTGTTATAACATGAAAACTATAAAAGGTATTTGCAACCATATCGGAGCCTTAAATTACCGCATTTTTGAACCTGTACCAATAAATATACCGATCTATCCAATTTTTGTAAAAATTCATTATGCCACAAATTATACACCAAAATAAAGTGCAACTGTAATGCTTTAAAATGATGCGTAAACTAATGCCCTAGCATGAAAACTGTCAAAGTTATTTGCAACCATATCGGAACCTCAAATTACCGCGTTTTTAAACATAGAACAATAATTCTACCGATCCATCAAATTGACCATTTTTTAGACGAACACATTATGCCACAAATGATATACCAAATTAAAGTGCAATCATAATGCTCTAAACTGATGCATAAATGACTGTCATAGCATGAAAACTGTCAAAGTAATTCACAACCATATCGGAACCTCAAATTACCGCCTTTTTAAACCTGGGAAAATAATTCTATCGATCTATCCAATTGGCCATCTTCTAAAAATACATTATGCAATAAATTATATACCAAAACAAATGGCAACTAAAATGCAATAAAAAGATGTATAAACGACTGTTATAACATGAAAACTATAAAAGTTATTTGCAACCATATCGGGGCCTTAAATTACCGCATTTTTAAACCTGTACCAATAAATATACCGATCTATCCAATTTTTGTAAAAATTCATTATGCCACAAATTATACACAAAAACAAAGTGCAACTGTAATGCTTTAAAATGATGCATAAATGACTGTCATAGCATGAAAACTGTCAAAGTTATTCACAGCCATATCGGAACCTCAAATTACCGCGTTTTTAAACCTGGGAAAATAATTCTACCGATTTATCCAATTGGCCGTTTTCTAAAAATACACTATGCAATAAATTATATACCAAAACAAATGGCAATTTTAATGCTTTATAATGGTGCATAAACGACTGTTCCTAGCACGAAAACTGCCAAAGTAATTGCAGCCATATCGGAACCTCAGATTACCGCGTTTATTAAACATAGAACAATAATTCTACCGATCTATCAAATTCACCAATTAGTAAAAACACACATTATGCTACAAATTATATACCATATTAAAGTGCAATCATAATGCTTTAAAATGAAGCATAAATGACTGTCATAGCATGAAAACTGTCAATGTTATTTGCAACCATATCGGAACCTCAAATTACCGCCTTTTTAAAGCTGTGAAAATAATTCTACCGATCTATCCAATTGGCCATTTTCTAAAAATATATTATGCAATAAATTATATACCAAATAAATGGCAACTATAATGCAATAAAAAGATATATAAACGACTGTTATAACATGAAAACTATAAAAGTTATTTGCAACCATATCGGAGCCTTGAATTACCGCATTTTTAAACCTGTACCAATAAATATACCGATCTATCCAACTTTTGTAAAAATTCATTATGCCACAAATTATACACCAAAATAAAGTGCAACTGTAATGCTTTAAAATGATGCATAAACTATTGCCCTAGCATGAAAACTGTCAAAGTTATTTGCAACCATATCGGAACCTCAAATTACCGCATTTTTAAACATAGAACAATAATTCTACCGATCCTTCAAATTGACCATTTTTTAGACGAACACATTGTTCCACAAATGATATACCAAATTAAAGTGCAATCATAATGCTTTAAAATGATGCATAAATGACTGTCATAGCATGAAAACTGTCAAAGTAATTCACAACCATATCGGAACCTCAAATTACCGCCTTTTTAAACCTGGGAAAATAATTCTACCGATCTATCCAATTGGCCATTTTCTAAAAATACACTATGCAATAAATTATATACCAAAACAAATGGCAATTTTAATGCTTTAAAATGGTGTAAACGACTGTCCTAGCACGAAAACTGCCAAAGTTAATTGCAACCATATCGGAACCTCAGATTACTGCGTTTATTAAACATAGAACAATAATTCTACCGATCTATCAAATTGACCAATTTGTAAAAATACACATTATGCTACAAATGATATACCATATTAAAGTGCAATCATAATGCTTTAAAATGATGCATAAATGACTGTCATAGCGTGAAAACTGTCAATGTTATTTGCAGCCATATCGGAACCTCAAACTACCGCGTTTTTCAAAGCTGTTAAAATAATTCTACCGATCTATCCAATTGGCCATTTTCTAAAAATATATTATGCAATAAATTATATACCAAAACAAATGGCAACTATAATGCAATAAAAAGATATATAAACGACTGTTATAACATGAAAACTATAAAAGTTATTTGCAACCATATCGGAGCCTTGAATTACCGCATTTTTAAACCTGTACCAATAAATATACCGATCTATCCAACTTTTGTAAAAATTCATTATGCCACAAATTATACACCAAAATAAAGTGCAACTGTAATGCTCTTAAAATGATGCATAAACTATTGCCCTAGCATGAAAACTGTCAAAGTTATTTGCAACCATATCGGAACCTCAAATTACCGCGTTTTTAAACATAGAACAATAATTCTACCGATCCTTCAAATTGACCATTTTTTTAGACGAACACATTGTGCCACAAGTGATATACCAAATTAAAGTGCAATCATAATGCTTTTAAATGATGCATAAATGACTGTCATAGCATGAAAACTGTCAAAGTTATTCACAACCATATCGGAACCTCAAATTACCGCCTTTTTAAACCTGGGAAAATAATTCTACCGATCTATCCAATTGGCCATTTACTAAAAATACATTATGCAATAAATTATATACCAAAACAAATGGCAATTTTAATGCTTTTAAAATGGTTGCATAAACGACTGTCCTAGCACGAAAACTGCCAAAGTTAATTGCAACCATATCGGAACCTCAGATTACTGCGTTTATTAAACATAGAACAATAATTCTACCGATCTATCAAATGACCAATTTGTAAAAATACACATTATGCTACAAATGATATACCATATTAAAGTGCAATCATAATGCTTTAAAATGATGCATAAATGACTGTCATAGCGTGAAAACTGTCAATGTTATTTGCAGCCATATCGGAACCTCAAACTACCGCGTTTTTAAAGCTGTGAAAATAATTCTACCGATCTATCCAATTGGCCATTTTCCAAAAATATATTATGGAATAATTATATACCAAAGCAAATGGCAACTATAATGCAATAAAAACATATATAAACGACTGTTATAACATGAAAACTATAAAAGTTATTTGCAACCATATCGGAGCCTTAAATTACCGCATTTTTGAACCTGTACCAATGAATATACCGATCTATCCAATTTTTGTAAATATTCATTATGCCACAAATTATACACCAAAATAAAGTGCAACTGTAATGCTTTAAAATGATGCGTAAACTAATGCCCTAGCATGAAAACTGTCAAAGTTATTTGCAACCATATCGAACCTCAAATTACCGCCTTTTTAAACATAGAACAATAATTCTACCGATCCATCAAATTGACCATTTTTTAGACGAAGCACATTATGCCACAAATGATATACCAAATTAAAGTGCAATCATAATGCTTCTAAATGATGCATAAATGACTGTCATAGCATGAAAACTGTCAAAGTAATTCACAACCATATCGGAACCTCAAATTACCGCCTTTTTAAACCTGGGAAAATAATTCTATCGATCTATCCAATTGGCCATCTTCTAAAAATACATTATGCAATAAATTATATACCAAAACAAATGGCAACTATAATGCAATAAAAAGATATATAAACGACTGTTATAACATGAAAACTATAAAAGTTATTTGCAACCATATCGGGGCCTTAAATTACCGCATTTTTAAACCTGTACCAATAAATATACCGATCTATCCAATTTCTGTAAAAATTCATTATGCCACAAGTTATACACCAAAATAAAGTGCACTGTAATGCTTTAAAATGATGCGTAAACTAATGCCCTAGCATGAAAACTGTCAAAGTTATTTGCAACCATATCGGAACCTCAAATTACCGCGTTTTTAAACATAGAACAATAATTCTACCGATCCATCAAATTGACCATTTTTTTAGACGAACACATTATGCCACAAATGATATACCAAATTAAAGTGCAATCATAATGCTCTAAACTGATGCATAAATGACTGTCATAGCATGAAAACTGTCAAAGTTATTCACAACAATATCGGAACCTCAAATTACCGCCTTTTTAAACCTGGGAAAATAATTCTACCGATCTATCCAATTGGCCATTTTCTTAAAATACATTATGCAATAAATTATATACCAAAACAAATGGCAATTTTAATGCTTTAAAATGGTGCATAAACTACGTGTCCTAGCACGAAAACTGCCAAAGTTAATTGCAACCATATCGGAACCTCAGATTACTGCTTTTATTAAACATAGAACAATAATTCTACCGATCTATCAAATTGACCAATTTGTAAAAAACACACATTATGCTACAAATTATATACCATATTAAAGTGCAATCATAATGCTTTAAAATGATGCATAAATGACTGTCATAGCATGAAAACTGTCAAGTATTCACAACCATATCGGAACCTCAAATTACCGCCTTTTTAAACCTGGGAAAATAATTCTACCGATCTATCCAATTGGCCATTTTACTAAAAATACATTATGCAATAAATTATATACCAAACAAATGGCAATTTTTAATGCTTTAAAATGGTGCATAAACGACTGTCCTAGCACGAAACTGCCAAAGTTAATTGCAACCATATCGGAACCTCAGATTACTGCGTTTATTAAACATAGAACAATAATTCTACCGATCTATCAAATTCGACCAATTTAGTAAAAACACACATTATGCTACAAATGATATACCATATTAAAGTGCAATCATAATGCTTTAAAATGATGCATAAATGACTGTCATAGCGTGAAAACTGTCAATGTTATTTGCAACCATATCGGAACCTCAAACTTACCGCGTTTTTAAAGCTGTGAAAATAATTCTACCGATCTATCCAATTGGCAATTTTTCTAAAAATATATTATGCAATAAATTATATACCAAAACAAATGGCAACTATAATGCAATAAAACGATATATAAACGACTGTTATAACATGAAAACTATAAAAGTTATTTGCAACCATATAGGAGCCTTGAATTACCGCATTTTTAAACCTGTACCATAAATATACCGATCTATCCAACTTTGTAAAAATTCATTATGCCACAAATTATACACCAAAATAAAGTGCAACTGTAATGCTTTAAAATTATGCATAAATGACTGTCATAGCATGAAAACTGTCAAAGTTATTCACAACCGTAGCCGTTTTCTAAAAATACATTGTGCAATAATTATATACCAAAACAAATGGCAATTTTAATGCTTTAAAAATGGTGCATAAACGACTGTCCTAGCACGAAAACTGCCAAAGTTAATTGCAGCCATATCGGAACCTCAGATTACCGCGTTTATTAAACATAGAACAATAATTCTACCGATCTATCAAATTGACCAATTTGTAAAAACACACATTATGCTACAAATTATATACCATATTAAAGTGCAATCATAATGCTTTAAAATGATGCATAAATGACTGTCATAGCATGAAAACTGTCAATGTTATTTGCAACCATATCGGAACCTCAAATTACCGCCTTTTTAAAGCTGTGAAAATAATTCTACCGATCTATCCAATTGGCAATTTTCTAAAAATATATTATGCAATAAATTATATACCAAAACAAATGGCAACTATAATGCAATAAAAAGATATATAAACGACTGTTATAACATGAAAACTATAAAAGTTATTTGCAACCATATCGGAGCCTTGAATTACCGCATTTTTAAACCTGTACCAATAAATATACCGATCTATCCAACTTTTGTAAAAATTCATTATGCCACAAATTATACACCAAAATAAAGTGCAACTGTAATGCTTTAAAATGATGCATAAACTATTGCCCTAGCATGAGAACTGTCAAAGTTATTTGCAACCATATCGGAACCTCAATTACCGCGTTTTTAAACATAGAACAATAATTCTACCGATCCATCAAATTGACCACTTTTTAGACGAACACATTATGCCACAAATGATATACCAAATTAAAGTGCAATCATAATGCTCTAAACTGATGCATAAATGACTGTCATAGCATGAAAACTGTCAAAGTTATTCACAACCATATCGGAACCTCAAATTACCGCGTTTTTAAACCTGGGAAAATAATTCTACCGATCTATCCAATTGGCCATTTTCTTAAAATACATTATGCAATAAATTATATACCAAAACAAATGGCAATTTTAATGCTTTAAAATGGTGCATAAACGACTGTCCTAACACGAAAACTGCCAAAGTTAATTGCAACCATATCGGAACCTCAGATTACTGCTTTTATTAAACATAGAACAATAATTCTACCGATCTATCAAATTGACCAATTTGTAAAAACACACATTATGCTACAAATTATATACCATATTAAAGTGCAATCATAATGCTTTAAAATGGTGCATAAATGACTGTCATAGCATGAAAACTGTCAATGTTATTTGCAACCATATCGGAACCTCAAATTACCGCCTTTTTAAAGCTGTGAAAATAATTCTACCGATCTATCCAATTGGCCATTTTCTAAAAATATATTATGCAATAAATTATATACCAAAACAAATGGCAACTATAATGCAATAAAAAGATATATAAACGACTGTTATAACATGAAACTATAAAAGTTATTTGCAACAATATCGGAGCCTTGAATTACCGCATTTTTAAACCTGTACCAATAAATATACCGATCTATCCAATTTTGTAAAATTCATTATGCCACAAATTATACACCAAAATAAAGTGCAACTTTAATGCTTTAAAATGATGCATAAACTATTGCCCTAGCATGAAAACTGTCAAAGTTATTTGCAACCATATCGGAACCTCAAATTACCGCGTTTTTAAACATAGAACAATAATTCTACCGATCCTTCAAATTGACCATTTTTTAGACGAACACATTGTGCCACAAATGATATACCAAATTAAGTGCAATCATAATGCTTTAAAATGATGCATAAATGACTGTCATAGCATGAAAACTGTCAAAGTTATTCACAACCATATCGGAACCTCAAATTACCGCCTTTTAAACCTGGGAAAATAATTCTACCGATCTATCCAATTGGCCATTTTCTTAAAATACATTATGCAATAAATTATATACCAAAACAAATGGCAATTTTAATGCTTTAAAATGGTGCATAAACGACTGTCCTAGCACGAAAACTGCCAAAGCTAATTGAACCATATCGGAACCTCATATTACTGCGTTTATTAAACATAGAACAATAATTCTACCGATCTATTAATTGACCAATTTGTAAAAGTACACATTATGCCACAAATGATATACCAAATTAAAGTGCAATCATAATGCCTTTAAAATGATGCATAAATGACTGTCATAGCATGAAAACTGTCAAAGTTATTCACAACCATATCGGAACCTCAAATTACCGCCTTTTTAAACCTGGAAAATAATTTACCGATCTATCCAATTCGCATTTTCTTAAAATACTTTATGCAATAAATTATATACCAAACAAATGGACAATTTTAATGCTTTAAAATGTGCATAACGACTGTCCTAGCACGAAAACTGCCAAAGCTAATTGAACCATATCGGAACCTCAGATTACCGCCGTTTTTAAACATAGACAATAATTACTACCGATTATCAAATTGACCAATTTTTTAGACGAACACATTATGCCACAAATGATATACCAAATTAAAGTGCAATCATAATGCTCTAAAACTGATGCATAACTGCATGAAAACTGTCAAAGTAATTCACAACCATATCGGAACCTCAAATTACCGCCTTTTTAAACCTGGGAAATAATTCTATCGATGTATCCAATTGGCCATCTTCTAAAAATACATTATGCAATAAATTATATACCAAAACAAATGGCAAATAAAATGCAATAAAAGATGTATAAACGACTGTTATAACATGAAAACTATAAAAGTTATTTGCAACCATATCGGGGCCTTAAATTACCGCATTTTTAAACCTGTACCAATAAATATACCGATCTATCCAATTTTTGTAAAAATTCATTATGCCACAAATTATACACAAAAACAAAGTGCAACTGTAATGCTTTAAAATGATGCATAAATGACTGTCATAGCATGAAAACTGTCAAAGTTATTCACAACCATATCGGAACCTCAAATTACCGCCTTTTTAAACCTGGGAAAATAATCTACCGATCTATCCAATTGGCCATTTTCTTAAAATACATTATGCAATAAATTATATACCAAACAAATGGCAATTTTAATGCTTTAAAATGGTGCATAAACGACTGTCCTAGCACGAAAACTGCCAAAGTTATTGCAACCATATCGGAACCTCAATTACGCTTTTTAAACTGTGAAAATAATTCTACCGATCTATCAAATTGCAATTTCTAAAAACACATTATCATAAATTATATACCAAAAATGGCAATATAATGCAATAAAGATATATAAAGACTATAGCATGAAAACTGTCAAGTTATTTGCAACCATATCGGAACCTGAATTACCGCTTTTTAAAGCTGTGAAAATAATACCGATCTATCCAATTTTGTAAAAATTTATGTGCAAATTATACACCAAAACAAATGGCAACTTAATGCTTTAAAATGATGCATAAACATTGACTAGCATGAAAACTGTCAAAGTATTTGCAACCATATCGGACCTCAAATTACCGCGTTTTTAAACATAGAACAATAATATACCGAATCAATGACCATTTTGTAAAACACATTATGCCCAAATATACCAAATTAAAGTGCAATGTAATGCTTAAACTGATGCATAAATACTGTCATAGCATGAAAACTGTCAAAGTTATTCACAACCATATCGGAACCTCAAATTACCGCTTTTTAAACTGGGAAAATAATTCTACCGATCATCCAATTGGCCATTTTTAAAATACATTATGCAATAAATATATACCAAAACAAATGGCAATTAATGCTTTAAAATGGTGCATAAACGACTGTCTAGCACGAAAACTGCCAAAGTTATTGCAACCATATCGGAACCTCAGATTACCGCTTTTTAAACTAAAATAATTCTACCGATCTATCAAATTGGACCAATTTGTAAAAAATACATTATGCAATAAATTATATACCATAAAATGGCAATCATAATGCTTTAAAATGATGCATAAATGACTGTCATAGCATGAAAACTGTCAATGTTATTGCAACCATATCGGAACCTCAATTACCGCTTTTAAAGCGTGAAAATAATTCTACCGATCTATCCAATTGGCCATTTTAAAAAATATTATGCAATAAATTATATACCAAAGCAAATGGCAACTATAATGCAATAAAAGATATATAAAATGACGTTATAACATGAAAACTGTAAAAGTTATTTGCAACCATATCGGAGCCTAAATTACCGCTTTT
>NW_023996052.1:0-65822 GCF_015586225.1 Lucilia sericata | reverse complement strand
TTTTATAGTTCTGTTCTAGTGCTGCTCTAGTTCTGTTCTAGTTCTGTTCTAGTTCTATTCTAGTTCTGTTATAGTTCTGTTCTAGTTCTTTCTAGTTCTGTTCTAGTTCTGTTCTAGTTCTGTTCTAGTTCTGTTCTAGTTCTGTTCTAGTTCTGTTCTAGTTCTGTTCTAGTTCTGTTCTAGTTCTGTTCTAGTTCTGTTCTAGTTCTGTTCTAGTTCTGTTCTAGTTCTGTTCTAGTTCTGTTCTAGTTCTGTTCTAGTTCTGTTCTAGTTCTGTTCTAGTTCTGTTCTAGTTCTGTTCTAGTTCTGTTCTAGTTCTGTTCTAGTTCTGTTCTAGTTCTGTTCTAGTTCTGTTCTAGTTCTATTCTAGTTCTGTTCTAGTTCTGTTCTAGTTCTGTTCTAGTTCTGTTCTGTTCTAGTTCTGTTCTAGTTCTGTTCTAGTTCTTTAAAGTCAAAAATTCTTTAAGAATACATATTACGTTATCTTCATTATTTTAAATTAAATCTTAAATTAAATCTTTCATAATTTCTTCTGGAATCAATTACTTACAAAAAGTAATATTTACTGCGTTTTTTTAACAATTTTCCCAAGAAACGTGACTTTTTCCATTTGGTTTATCCAGTTTAAACTGTTTTTCATAACGAATTTTTTATAGTAAAAATTTTCGCAATTTATTTTCTAACAAATTGTTTTAGCTTTTTGCTAACGTAATGCACTGTTTAACTAATAAATTATCTTTGATTACATCATAAAAAAATTACAAGTGCAAAATTGTTAAAATCACAACAGCAACAAAAGTAAACACCTCCGTCTAACAAAACTCATTAGAGTTTGTAATATTGTTCTAGTCTGTTAGAAAATAAACGCTAAACTGTTAAACTGGTATAATAGTAGTAAGTGTTTATACTTTACTGTACTTATACATATTTCTAATATATTTTCTTTTTAAATATTAAAAAATAAACAGAAAAACAAACACAAGAACAAACCTAATCTTTAAACTAGTTTAAAGGTAAATTTACGAGTGTTTGTAGACCCAGTAAAAAATGAAAAATATCTACTCTACTACCTTATATTTAGTTAAAAAAAAACTCCCAGTACATTGGTACTCTTATGCAAATCATAATAGTACTCATATAATAACTTTATGAAGTTGTAGGAATTCTTGAGAAAACAAAACACAAGGTACTTGATTTTAAGTATCACACAGAATATATAGTCAGCCATTCAGTCAAACCAACTGACAGACGGATGTATAGATGTTGACTACAAGTATGAGCTGAAAATTTTTATATAGAAAAAAACGGCACATTAAACTTAAATCACCTGTTATTCTATTTAACAAAAAATACTAACAGAAATAGTAGACTGCAAAATACAAAAACATTAAGAAAAGAGGGGAAAACGACTCAGTAGGTAAAGAACCCATTTTTTAAAACCCAGTGAAAAGTTTTGTATTTAAAATTAAAATACGATTCTACGAATTAGAACAGAACTAGAACTGAACTAGAATTAGAACTAGAACAGAACTAGAACAGAATTAGAACAGAACTAGAACAGAACTAGGACAGAACTAGAACAGAACTTGAACAGAACTAGAACAGAACTAGAACAGAACTAGAACAGAACTAAACAGAACAGAACTAGAACAGAACTAGAACAGAACTAGAACAGAACTAGAACAGAACTGGAGCAGAACTAGAGCAGAACTAGAACAGAACTAGAACAGAACTAGAACAGAACTATAACAAACTAGAAGAGAACTAGAACAGAACTAGAACAGAACTAGAACAGAACTAGAACAGAACTAGAACAGAACTAGAGCAGAACTAGAGCAGAACTAGAACAGAACTAGAACAGAACTAGAGCAGAACTAGAACAGAACTAGAACAAACTAGAACAGAACTAGAACAGAACTAGAACAGAACTAGAACAGAACTAGAACAGAACTAGAACAGAACTAGATCAGAACTAGAACAGAACTAGAACAGAACTAGAACAGAACTAGAAGAACTAGAACAGAACTAGAACAGAACTAGAACAGAACTAGAACAGAACTAGAACAGAACTAGAACAGAACTAGAGCAGAACTAGAACAGAACTAGAACAGAACTAGAACAGAACTAGAACAGAACTAGAACAGAACTAGATCAGAACTAGAACTAACTAGAAAGAACTAGAACAGAACTAGAACAGACTAGAACAGAACTAGAACAGAACTAGAACAGAACTAGAACAGAACTAGAACAGAACTAGAACAGAACTAGAACAGAACTAGAACAGAGCTAGAACAGAACTAGAACAGAACTAGAACAGAACTATAACAGAACTAGAACAGCTAGAACAGAACTAGAACAGAACTAGAACAGAACTAGAACAGAACTAGAACAGAACTAGAGCAGAACTAGAACAGAACTAGAACAGAACTAGAACAGAACTAGAACAGAACTAGAACAGAACTAGAACAGAACTAGAACAGAACTAGAACAGAACTAGAACAGAACTAGAACAGAACTAGAACAGAACTAGAACAGAACTAGAACAGAACTTTAACAGAACTAGAACAGAACTAGAACAGAACTAGAACAGAGCTAGAACAGAACTAGATCAGAACTAGAACAGAACTAGAACAGAACTATAACAGAACTATAACAGAACTAGAACAGAACTAGAACAGAACTAGAACAGAGCTAGAACAGAACTAGATCAGAACTAGAACAGAACTAGAACAGAACTATAACAGAACTAGAACAGAACTAGAACAGAACTAGAAACAGAACTAGAACAGAACTAGAACAGAACTAGAACAGAACTAGAGCAGAACTAGAACAGAACTAGAACAGAACTAGAACAGAACTAGAACAGAACTAGAACAGAACTAGAACAGAACTAGAACAGAACTAGAACAGAACTAGAACAGAACTAGAACAGACTAGAACAGAACTAGAACAGAACTAGAACAGAACTAGAACAGAACTAGAACAGAACTAGATCAGAACTAGAACAGAACTAGATCAGAACTAGAACTAGAACAGAACTATAACAGAACTAGAACAGAACTAGAACATAACTAGAACAGAACTAGAACAGAACTAGAACAGAACTATAACAGAACTAGAACAGAACTAGAACAGAACTAGAGCAGAACTAGAGCAGAACTAGAACAGAACTAGAACAGAACTAGAACAGAAACTAGAACAGAACTAGAACAGAACTAGAACAGAACTAGAACAGAACTAGATCAGAACTAGAACAGAACTAGAATAGAACTAGAACAGAACTAGAACAAAACTAGAACAGAACTAGAACAGAACTAGAACAGAACTAGAACAGAACTAGAACAGAACTAGAACAGAACTAGAACAGAACTAGAGCAGAACTAGAGCAGAACTAGAACAGAACTAGAACAGAACTGGAACAGAACTAGAGCAGAACTAGAGCAGAATTAGAACAGAACTAGAACAAACTAGAACAGAACTAGAACAGAACTAGAACAGAACTAGAACAGAACTAGAACAGAACTAAACAGAACTAGAACAGAACTAGAACAGAACTAGAACAGAACTAGAACAGAACTAGAACAGAACTAGATCAGAACTAGAACAGACTAAATAGAACTAGAACAGAACTAGAACAGAACTAGAACAGAACTAGAACAGAACTAGAACAGAACTAGAACAGAACTAGAACAGAACTAGAACAGAACTAGAACAGAACTAGAACAGAACTAGAACAGAACTAGAACAGAACTACAGAACTAGAACAGAACTAGAACAGAACTAGAACAGAACTAGAACAGAACTAGAACAAAGAACTAGAACAGAACTAGAACAGAACTAGAACAGAACTAGAACAGAACTAGAACAGAACTAGAACAGAACTAGAACAGAACTAGAACAGAACTAGAACAGAACTAGAACAGAACTAGAACAGAACTAGAACAGAACTAGAACAGAACTAGAACAGAACTAGAACAGAACTAGAACAGAACTAGAACAGAACTAGAACAGAACTAGAACAGAACTAGAACAGAACTAGAACAGAACTAGAACAGAACTAGAACAGAACTAGAACATACAGAACTAGAACAGAACTAGAACAGAACTAGAACGAACTAGAACAGAACTAGAACAGAACTAGAACAGAACTAGAACAGAACTAGAACAGAACTAGAACAGAACTAGAACAGAACAGAACAGAACAGAACAGAACAGAACAGAACAGAACAGAACAGAACTAGAACAGAACAGAACAGAACTAGAACAGAACTAGAACAGAACTAGAACAGAACTAGAACAGAACTAGAACAGAATATTTAGAATTTCATCTACCATGTTTTGCTGGGTTATTGAGTAAAAAACTAAATTGTTTTTAAAATATAAAATCGTAGTAGAACATACTTAAAAGTTAAGCAGCTAAAAGTATAAAGCTAAACAAAAGACTATGTGGAAGAGGTAAATTAGATATCAGGCATTTAAACGTAGTTAATACCCTACCAGATGCTCTGCTAAGTTTCCTTCAATAATATCTCAGATTATACTGCAGTTTGAGAGAAACAAATTGGCTTGTAACGAAAGCAAAACATTTTTAAACTGTTCTTAAATGATCTTCGGTTAACTAAGTTTTAAATTAAAAGTTAAACTTTAAATAACATTTCAAAGTTTCATTACATTATGTTCTTAATAAGTCTCACCAATGTTTACTTTTTGTGGGTTCAATGAAACTTTTATCTAAGAAAAAATATTATAAATAATGAAAATATATTTTTTGGTTTTTTCAAAAAAAAAACAAAATTCTTACAAAACTTTTAAATATTAGGGCGTAAAATTTGTTTAAGGTGTTTCCCTTCATCAAAATAATATAAATCCAAACGACAGCAAAAAATATTGCACAAATAAATACTATTTTTTGTATTCAGCTAAATTATAATCTAATAATTTGACGTTTTATAAGGTATTTGGTTTCATGAATGAAAATGTGTTTTCTCGAGATAAGATATCAAAAGCGTACAAGGGCAAACCGCAACAATAACAACAAAAACAGTTACAAAAAATAAAAACAAATATTTGAAATCTTTTAATTTGAACGTGAGAGCAAATAAATAAATATTGTCAAAAAATTTTCCATTAGTTTAATATTTATTATTGTATTAAAAAACCAGAAATACTGTATTTTTTAATTTGTTTTTAATACAAATAAATACCTACAAAGAACTGAAATCAAATCGAGCAAATAAAATTTTTAAAAAATTTCTGTAGATGGTCAAGGGGGTAAATGAGTTGACACCAATCTGAGACAGCTGTCAAAAACATTAAAATTTTTTAAAAGAGCTTTTTTGTGTAAGAAGTTGAGAAAAAACAAATAATTTCTTTACAAAAATAATTTTTTGCTGAAGCTGTATTTCTGAAACTTTATGATAAATCGACTAGAACAGAGCTAGAACAAAACTAGAACAGAACTAGAACAGAACTAGAAGAACTAGACAGAACTAGAACAGACTAGAACAGAATAGAACAGAATAGAACAGAACTAGAACAGACTAGAACAGAACTAGAACAGAACTAGAACAGAACTAGAACAGAATAGAACAGAACTAGAACAGAACTAGAACAGAACTAGAACAGAAAGAACAGAACTAGAACAGAACTAGAACAGAACTAGAGAACTAGAACAGAACTAGAACAGAACTAGAACAGAACTAGAACAGAACTAGAACAGAACTAGAACAGAACTAGAACAGAACTAGAACATAACTAGAACATAACTAACAGAACTAGAACAAACTAGAACAGAACTAGAACAGAACTAGAACAGAACTAGAACAGAACAGAACTAGAACAGAACTAGAACAGAACTAGAACAGAACTAGAACAGAACTAGAACAGAACTAGAACAGAACAGAACTAGAACTAGAACAGAACTAGAACAGAACTACTAGAACTGAACTACAGAACTAGAACTGAACTAGAACAGAACTAGAACAGAACTAGAACAGAACTAGAACAGAACTAGAACAGAACTAGAACAGAACTAGAACAGAACTAGAACAGAACTAGAACAGAACTAGAACAGAACTAGAACAGAACTAGAACAGAACTAGAACAGAACTAGAACAGAACTAGAACAGAACTAGAACAGAACTAGAACAGAACTAGAACAGAACTAGAACAGAACTAGAACAGAACTAGAACAGAACTAAACAGAACTAGAACAGAACTAGAACAGAACTAGAACAGAACTAGAACAGAACTAGAACAGAACTAGAACAGAACTAGAACACTAGAACAGAACTAGAACAGAACTAGAACAGAACTAGAACAGAACTAGAACAGAACTAGAACAGAACTAGAACAGAACTAGAACAGAACTAGAACAGAACTAGAACAGAACTAGAACAGAACTAGAACAGAACTAGAACAGAACTAGAACAGAACTAGAACAGAACTAGAACAGAACTAGAACAGAACTAGAACAGAACTAGAACAGAACTAGAACAGAACTAGAACAGAACTAGAACAGAACTAGAACTAGAACAGAACTAGAACAGAACTAGACAGAACTAGAACAGAACTAGAACAGAACTAGAACAGAACTAGAACAGAACTAGAACAGAACTAGAACAGAACTAGAACAGAACTAGAACAGAACTAGAACAGAACTAGAACAGAACTAGAACAGAACTAGAACAGAACTAGAACAGAACTAGAACAGAACTAGACAGAACTAGAACAGAACTAGAACAGAACTAGAACAGAACTAGAACAGAACTAGAACAGAACTAGAACAGAACTAGAACAGAACTAGAACAGAACTAGAACAGAACTAGAACAGAACTAGAACAGAACTAGAACAGAACTAGAACTGAACTAGAACAGAACTAGAACTAGAACAACTAGAACAGAACTAGAACAGAACTAGAACAGAACTAGAACAGAACTAGAACAGAACTAGAACATAACTAGAACAACTAGAACAGAACTAGAACAGAACTAGAACAGAACTAGAACAGAACTAGAACAGAACTAGAACAGAACTAGAACAGAACTAGAACAGAACTAGAACAGAACTAGACAGAACTAGAACAGAACTAGAACAGAACTAGAACAGAACTAGAACAGAACTAGAACAGAACTAGACAGAACTAGAACAGAACTAGAACAGAACTAGAACAGAACTAGAACAGAACTAGAACAGAACTAGAACAGAACTAGAACAGAACTAGAACAGAACTAGAACAGAACTAGAACAGAACTAGAACAGAACTAGAACAACTAGAACATAACTAGAACAGAACTAGAACAGAACTAGAACAGAACTAGAACAGAACTAGAACAGAACTAGAACAGAACTAGAACAGAACTAGAACAGAACTAGAACAGAACTAGAACAGAACTAGAACAGAACTAGAACAGAACTAGAACAGAACTAGAACAGAACTAGAACAGAACTAGAACAGAACTAGAACAGAACTAGAACAGAACTAGAACAGAACTAGAACAGAACTAGAACAGAACTAGAACAGAACTAGAACAGAACTAGAACAGAACTAGAACTGAACTAGAACAGAACTAGAACAGAACAGAACTAGAACTACTAGAACAGAACTAGAACAGAACTAGAACAGAACTAGAACAGAACTAGAACAGAACTAGAACAGAACTAGAACAGAACTAGAACAGAACTAGAACAGAACTAGAACAGAACTAGAACAGAACTAGAACAGAACTAGAACAGAACTAGAACTAGAACAGAACTAGAACAGAACTAGAACAGAACTAGAACAGAACTAGAACAGAACTAGAACAGAACTAGAACAGAACTAGAACAGAACTAGAACAGAACTAGAACAGAACTAGACAGAGCAGAACAGAACTAGAACAGAACTAGAAATGAACTAGAACTGAACTAGAACTGAACTAGAACTGAACTATAACTGAACTATAACTGAACTAGAACTGAACTAACTGAACTAGAACTGAACTATAACTGAACTAGAACTGAACTAGAACTGAACTAGAACTGAACTAGAACTGAACTAGAACTGAACTAGAATTGAACTATTATTTAGGTATGTCACAGTTTATTGTTACACAAATGTTACCTTTCCTTTAATCAACCAAAAATACTGTTTCCATGCTATAGCTTAAACATATCAAAAAATAGAGACTAACAGAAAAAAAACTGAGCACCCAGAAATGACATACAGTATGGCAATTCAACGTAATAGGATTAAGTCTGAAATTGTAATAATAAATATTACAACAGAGAGTATCTGCTAAGTACACTGGTGAAATACTAAAATAAGGCAAAAAGTTAAAGACCAGACTATATAGTTAAAACGAGTGGTAGTAACAGTAAATATATTGTAGCTAAACAAATATATAACAATTTGGCATATAATACTAAAACAACGTACGTATCTGCTTAACACAGCAACTGAAAAAATGAAAATAAAAATTATAAAAAAATATATAATGATACTTTAAACAGATCTTAACTACTTAACAGACTTAATTACAAAATATCAGTTCAGTGAATAGTAGTGATTTGCTGTTAATTTGAAATGAAACCGTAACTTTTTTCTAAACACACACTTTTCTTCCGTTGTTTTTTTCCATATTAAAAACAGAAACAAAATTTAATCTTTAAAAAGCAGTGCATAATGAAAAATGTAATTTCGAATAAAAATTGTACGTGTTTTTTTTTTTCTGAGATTTGTTTTCTATTTACAAGAAATTAACACGAGACTTGTGACTGTTTTACTTCAGAATTGTAAAACCCGGAACTAGAAGAGAAATTTTCTTTATTAACTTTTTAGTCATGTTAATTTTACAGTTGACACATTTACTTAACGCTTTTAAATTAAACGCTATTAATTGCTTATCTAAAGCTTATGTATTTGTAAGTAATTAGATTTTAATTAATACTCCTTCAACTGTTTTGGCATTTATCATAAATTATCAGGTGTTGAGTTTTAATTAAATGATTATTGACTAATTTTAGCCAAAATCCTTAAGGGTTTGGGCATTTAATAAAGAAAATTGTCAAGCAAATTTAAGGAAAATAAATTTACTAAAGAAAATATTTTAATATTTTCTACATTTTAGGAATTTATTGGGGACATAGTTTGTATTATTCATTCTTGTTTAAACAGCCACAATTTTGCATGATTTGTTATCTATAAATCTATAATTTTTTTGATTAAACTTTTATATAAACAAATTGTTCATATCATTTATTATCTATAGTTAATAATTGTAGTTTTTATTGTTGTTAATGTGTGTATGACATTTAAAATTGATAGTAAAGGCAAATAAGAGGGCAGTTGAGAAGTGCTAAGTTTAAATGCTCAGTTCTGTCTTAGTTCTGTTCTAGTTTTGTTCTAATTTTGTTCTAGTTCTTTTTTAGTTCAGTTCTAGTTCAGTTCTAGTTCAGTTCTAGTTCAGTTCTAGTTCAGTTCTAGTTCAGTTCTAGTTCAGTTCTAGTTCAGTTCTAGTTCAGTTCTAGTTCAGTTCTAGTTCAGTTCTAGTTCAGTTCTAGTTTCAGTTCTAGTTCAGTTCTAGTTCAGTTCTAGTTCAGGTTCTAGTTCAGTTCTAGTTCAGTTCTAGTTCAGTTCTAGTTCAGTTCTAGTTCAGTTCTAGTTCAGTTCTAGTTCTAGTTCAGTTCTAGTTCAGTTCAGTTCTAGTTTAGTTCTAGTTCAGTTCTAGTTCAGTTCTAGTTCAGTTCTAGTTCAGTTCTAGTTCAGTTCTAGTTCAGTTCTAGTTCAGTTCTAGTTCAGTTCTAGTTCAGTTCTAGTTCAGTTCTAGTTCAGTTCTAGTTCAGTTCTAGTTCAGTTCTAGTTCAGTTCTAGTTCAGTTCTAGTTCAGTTCTAGTTCAGTTCTAGTTCAGTTCTAGTTCAGTTCTAGTTCAGTTCTAGTTCAGTTCTAGTTCAGTTCTAGTTCAGTTCTAGTTCAGTTCTAGTTCAGTTCTAGTTCAGTTCTAGTTCAGTTCTAGTTCAGTTCTAGTTCAGTTCTAGTTCAGTTCTAGTTCAGTTCTAGTTCAGTTCTAGTTCAGTTCTAGTTCAGTTCTAGTTCAGTTCTAGTTCAGTTCTAGTTCAGTTCTAGTTCAGTTCTAGTTCAGTTCTAGTTCAGTTCTAGTTCAGTTCTAGTTCAGTTCTAGTTCAGTTCTAGTTCAGTTCTAGTTCAGTTCTAGTTCAGTTCTAGTTCAGTTCTAGTTCAGTTCTAGTTCAGTTCTAGCTCAGTTCTAGTTCAGTAGTTCAGTTCTAGTTCAGTTCTAGTTCAGTTCTAGTTCAGTTCTAGTTCAGTTCTAGTTCAGTTCTAGTTCAGTTCTAGTTCAGTTCTAGTTCAGTTCTAGTTCAGTTCTAGTTCAGTTCTAGTTCAGTTCTAGTTCAGTTCTAGTTCAGTTAGTTCAGTTATTGTTCTAGTTCAGTTCTAGTTCAGTTCTAGTTCAGTTCTAGTTCAGTTCTAGTTCTGTTCTAGTTCTGTTCTAGTTCTGTTCTAGTTCTGTTCTAGTTCTGTTCTAGTTCTGTTCTAGTTCTGTTCTAGTTCTGTTCTAGTTCTGTTCTAGTTCTGTTCTAGTTCTGTTCTAGTTCTGTTCTAGTTCTGTTCTAGTTCTGTTCTAGTTCTGTTCTAGTTGTTCTAGTTCTGTTCTAGTTGTTTTCTAGTTCTGTTCTAGTTCTGTTCTAGTTTCTGTTCTAGTTCTGGGTCTAGGTTCTGTTCTAGTTCTGTTCTAGCTGTTCTAGTTCGTTCCTAGTTCTGTTCTGTTATGTTCTAGTTCTCTGGTTTCTAGTTCTGTTCTAGTTCTGTTCTAGTTCTGTCTAGTTCTGGTTCTAGTTTCTGTTCTACGTTTCTGTTCTAGTTCCTGTTCTAGTTTCTGTTCTAGTTCTGTTCTAGTTCTGGTTCTAGTTCTGTCTAGTTCTAGTTCTGTCTGTTCATTCTAGTTCTAGTTCTGTTCTAGTTCTGGTTCTAGTTCTGTTCTAGTTCTGTTCTAGTGTCTGTTCTAGTTCTTTGTCTAGTTCTGTTCTAGTTCTCTGTTCTAGTTGTCTAGTTTCTAGGTTCTGGTTCTAGTTCTGTTCTATGTTCTGTTCTAGTTCTGTTCTAGTTCGTTCTAGTTCTTAAGTTCGTTCTAGTTCTGTTCTAGTTCTATTCTAGTTCTGTTATAGTTCTGCTATAGTTCTGCTTTAGTTCTGTTGTATTTCTGTTCTATTTCTGTTTTATTTCTGTTCTATTTCTGTTCTATTTCTGTTCTAGTTCTGTTTTAGTTCTCTTCTAGTTTTGTTCTAGTTCTGTTCTTTGTATCAATTCTAACCTTTCTTTGCATCAATTTGTGTTCAGTTCCGCCCTAATTCAATTCTAGTTCAATTTCTTAAAGAACTTTTCGCACAGCCCTCGTTGACATGCACGTATATTTCGCCCTATGAAACTTTTATTCATATTTTTATTTTCTGCTTGTATAATAAATATTCAAATATCACAATACAAAGGTGAAATATTAGCAAAAGTTTGTGTGCGTTGTTGTTGTAGGTGTTTAATATAACTTTTTTTATTATTTATTTTCACGCACACATACACATGTTTACTTACACATATGCAAACATTCATACATATTTATATAAATTTACCTTTGCAAACTATCAGGTGCTAATACAATTGTCACAAAATAAAAGGCATAAAGCAGAAAAAATATTAATGAAGTTATAACGACTGTTTATTTTCGAGAAAAATAATATTTATGTATATACATAGGTATGGGTGTGTGTGTCTGTGTGTGCGTATTAAATGAAAATATAAATAAATAATAAATTTTATATTTATTTAATTGTATGATATGCAAAAAAAATTTTTGTTTGTTCTTAATGTTTGCATAATGTAGTAAAATTTATGATAAAAAGGAATAATTAATAGTTGGAAGATAATTAATTTTATCATGAAAAAAAAAATATATATAGAAATTATATAATATTTTGAGAGAATATTTGATATAATATTAAAAACACACACTTAAGCATAATAAAAGCTTTGACGTTTAAAGAAAAGCTTAGTTGTTTTAAAGCAAAGTGGCGGTCATAATATATTTGCAATTATTTTCTAAATTAAGAATTCAAACTAATTTTGTTAAATTTTCCAAAAATTACAATATTTTATGACTAATTTCATAACAAAATTTTGTTTAAATATTTTTCCTTTTATTTATGCATAATTATCTCTTTTTTTTTGCATTTTTTTCTCCATTTCCTTTGTTTGCATTTTGCCCGCAGCGTAAACGAACAAAGCTATTATAAACAAATTACAATTTTAACCAGATTTTCGTAGTTGTTTTGACCCAAATTACTATTGCTTGGCACATTTTGACCACAAATAACACGAACATTGTTCATTTGCTGGTTTTTCACTTGATCTGTGCTAGTTTAAGCAATTACAGAAACACAAAAATACTTGAAAATTTCGTTTCGTTATTCAAAACAAAAACTTTCACTTATAAATTGTTGTTGTTTTTGTTTTTGTACGAAAATATTTTTGAAAATTAAGAAGGAAACTACCAAAATATTTTATGAATGAATTCTATTTTTATTTATGGAACTGAGAGTACTATTTTTATTTCTCAAGTATTATTTTAAATAAATTCCAAACAAGAAAAAAAGTTTTGTGAAATCAAAAAGAAACAATAATAAAACTTATAAGTAGCACTTATTGAGGTTGTTAATGATGATAAACATTAAACCATATAACCTCTACAGTGGGGCAAAAGATTTACAAAACAAACAGAGTATGTTTCTTATAATAAGTATATTTTATGCGAGTGTGAAAAACAATGGCCTTTAGTTGTTTTTTAATAACTTGTTGTTTTTATTGTTTTTTTTTTAGATTTGTTAGTTTTATTATTGTTGTTTCATAATTGTTATTGTTGCTGTTTTTATTATAATACAAATCATGAACAACTTAATTATAACGGTTTCATACCTTTTTAGATTATGGAAAATGAAACACTTTAATATTAAGAGTAGCAGAGTACAAAACTTTAATGAGAAAACTAGTGTATGAGTGCTTTGCTGTAGTACTCATACTTGCAGCAGTTAACAGGGATGGGAAACTTAAACTTAGAAATAGTGCTAGTATTACACTATAGACTAGACTATAGACTAGACTATAGACTAGACTATAGACTAGACTATAGACTAGACTATAGACTAGACTATAGACTAGACTATAGACTAGACTATAGACTAGACTATAGACAAGACTATAGACTAGACTATAGTCTAGATTATAGACTAGACTATAGACTAAACTATAGACTAGACTATAGACTAGACTATAGACTAGACTATAGACTAGACTATAGACTAGACTATAGACTAGACTATAGACTAGACTATAGACTAGACTATAGACTAGACTATAGACTAGACTATAGACTAGACTATAGACTAGACTATAGACTAGACTATAGACTAGACTATAGACTAGACTATAGACTAGACTAAAGACTAAACTATAGACTAGACTATAGACTAGACTATAGACTAGACTATAGACTAGACTATAGACTAGACTATAGACTAGACTATATACTACACTATATACTAGACTATAGACTAGACTATAGACTAGACTATAGACTAGACTATAGACTAGACTATAGACTAGACTATAGACTAGACTATAGACTAGACTATAGACTAGACTATACTAGACTAGACTAGATAGACTAGACTATAGACTAGACTATAGACTAGACTATACTATAGACTAGACTATAGACTAGACTATAGACTAGACTATAGACTAGACTATAGACTAGACTATAGACTAGACTATAGACTAGACTATATAGACTATAGACTAGACTATATAGACTAGACTATAGACTAGACTATAGACTAGACTATAGACTAGACAATAGACTAGACTATAGACTAGACTATAGACTAGACTATAGACTAGACTATAGACTAGACTATAGACTAGACTATAGACTAGACTATAACTAGACCTTGACTAGACTATAGACTAGACTATAGACTAGACTATATAGACTATAGATTAGACTATACTAGACTATAGATTAGACTATATACTAGACTATATACTAGACTATAGACTAGACTACAGACTAGAGACTAGACTGCAGACTATAGACTAGACTATAGACTAGACTATAGACTAGACTATAGACTAGACTATAGACTAGACTATAGACTAGACTATAGACTAGACTATAGACTAGACTATAGACTAGACTATAGACTAGACTATAGACTAGACTATAGACTAGACTATAGACTAGACTATAGACTAGACTATAGACTAGACTATAGACTAGACTATAGACTAGACTATAGACTAGACCTATAGACTAGACTATAGACTAGACTATAGACTAGACTATAGACTAGACTATAGACTAGACTATAGACTAGACTATAGACTAGACTATAGACTAGACTATAGACTAGACTATAGACTAGACTATAGACTAGACTATAGACTAGACTATAGACTAGACTATAGACTAGACTATAGACTAGACTATAGACTAGACTATAGACTAGACTATAGACTAGACTATAGACTAGACTATAGACTAGACTATAGACTAGACTATAGACTAGACTATAGACTAGACTATAGACTAGACTATAGACTAGACTATAGACTAGACTATAGACTAGACTATAGACTAGACTATAGACTAGACTATAGACTAGACTATAGACTAGACTATAGACTAGACTATAGACTAGACTATAGACTAGACTATAGACTAGACTATAGACTAGACTATAGACTAGACTATAGACTAGACTATAGACTAGACTATAGACTAGACTAGATAGACTAGACTAGACTAGACTAGACTATAGACTAGACTATAGACTAGACTATAGACTAGACTATAGACTAGACTATAGACTAGACTATAGACTAGACTATAGACTAGACTATAGACTAGACTATAGACTAGACTATAGACTAGACTATAGACTAGACTATAGACTAGACTATAGACTAGACTATAGACTAGACTATAGACTAGACTAGACTATAGACTAGATTATAGACTAGACTATAGACTAGACTATAGACTAGACTATAGACTAGACTATAGACTAGACTATAGACTAGACTATAGACTAGACTATAGACTATATACTAGACTATATACTAGACTATAGACTAGACTAGACTATAGACTAGACTATAGACTAGACTATTGACTAGACTATAGACTAGACTATAGACTAGACTAGAGACTATAGACTAGACTATAGACTAGACTAAGACTAGACTATAGACTAGACTATGACTAGACTATAGACTAGACTTAGACTAGACTATAGACTAGACTATAGACTAGACTATAGACTAGACTATAGACTAGACTATAGACTAGACTATAGACTAGACTATAGACTGGACTATAGACTAGACTATAGACTAGACTATAGACTAGACTACAGATTTGACTATAGACTAGACTATAGACTAGACTATAGACTAGACTATAGACTAGACTATAGACTAGACTATAGACTAGAACTATAGAATAGACTATAGACTAGACTATAGACTAGACTATAGACTAGACTATAGACTAGACTATAGACTAGACTATAGACTAGACTATAGACTAGACTATAGACTAGACTATAGACTAGACTATAGACTAGACTATAGACTAGACTATAGACTATTTGTTAAATTTTTTTTGTTTTGTTTACAAAATAACTAGCCATAGCAGATTTTCTGTTTTGTTTGTTTTTATTGTATTGTTAGCCAAAACAAAGAGATTTTTTTTCTTATGGAGATTTTGATGAATTTTTGAATAAGAAATGGCATGCAATATTTGTTTTAACTTTTTTTTTTAAATGTTGATGTCAGCAACACCGATGTCATAATCAGGGCTACCGGCAACAAAAAAGAAAAACTACAACATTTCAAATTTTAAAAACGAAAAATATTTGCTTTCTTTACACATAAAGTTCACAAACTTTTTTCTTAAAAAAATGTGAAACTTTGTTATCTTTTGCTAAAAATTTAAAAATTTTCTTAAATAGCTTTTATGATTAGAATAATTTTAAGTTAATTTTATGCTTTAGTTAAACATATTTAAGAATCTCTGTGTTTATTGCTTTAAAACGTATTGTCTCTGCCATATTTGTTAAAATTTCAGAAATTTTTTTTTCGCTTTAGACCAAAAAACTCTTTTTCAACAAAAATGTTTCCCAACACGCTAGAAAACATAATAACAACAAAAACACATTACTACCTTTAGTACCAGTCAACACCATACACTCTGAAGGCTTCTCAACAAAAACAATGAAAAAAGTAGGAGCAGCACAGTTAACAATGTTATGCCAACATTCATATTCAAACAACTCATCCATATGCAAGCCCCCCACCCTCCAAAAAAAAGCAACAAAACAAAAGAAAAAAATTGCCAACTTTACAAGTGAATTTCCGCTGAGGTGTTTATTGTTGTTTTTGTAATTGCTGTTGTTTTTTATGCTCTTCTTCTGGCGCAAAAGTTTACAAAACAAAAAAAGAAAAAACTCATTCATGTTAAATAAATGCCGCATACACATACACCGGCTTTTCCTCAAACAAACAAAAAAAAAAAAACGAAAACATTGTCAAGAGTTTTCTCTTTTTTTATAATGGAGGCATAGAAAGCAACAACAAAAATAAAAAAACAAACATTTACTCACACTCTGGGCTATTTAAAGGAAGGGATGTTGTTGAAAACAAATTGAAGCATTGTTGTTGTTTCCACTGTTGCTGTAAAAACAACCACAAAACTACAGAAAAGTGAGGGGGAGGGAAATAGATAAAAAATCTAGATTTACTCTCTGCTCGAGGAATAGTTAAATAAAGAGTAAAACATAGTTTTTAAACAGAGGGCGAAAAAACGTGGTTTAGGGAAAAGACCTTTGAATTTGTAAAGGAAATTGTTGTTTTTTTGTTATTTTAATTTGTAAATGTTAACAAAATTTATATTTTTTTTTAACAAATTGTGTTAATTACTTTTTTCTTTTTCTCAATTTTTAGGCTTTAAAGACTCTTGTTTGGACAAGGAAATTATGCAAATAAAGGTAAGAATTTATAGTTAAAATGGTTTAGAACTGTTTTAGAAAGGAACTGATCTTTAAATGATCTAGAACATATCTACAAAAAGTATAAAACTGATGAAAGTGTGAGTGAACTGATTTTCATATAGATTTAGTTTGAATAGACTGATTCAGTACTGATAATCAGTTCTAGGATTAACAATAGATGTGCAATATATTTAGAATTTGTATATAATTGATCTAAAACTGATCTACAATATACATATATAAAACTAATCTAGTACTAGTCTCTCATAGATCTATATTGATCCAAAACTGATGTAGATCTGATCTTTCAAACTATCAAACTGATCTAGAACTGATCTATAACTGGACTAGAGATGATCTCGAACTGTTCTAGAATTGAACTAGAACTGAACTCGAACTACGGTAGAATTGATATAAAGCTGATTTCGAACTGACGTAGAACAAATCTCAATAGAAAGTAGAACATTTGACTATAAACCAAAATTTTCACAAAAAAACTCTTTTTCCTCTAATCCCCCAAAACAGAAAAATTATTGCTTCACATAAAAAACCCTAATAAATTCTACCTTTATATTTATATTCCCCTTATCCACAGATTTCCTTCAAAACCCTACACCATAGATAGAATTTATTTATTTATGCAAATTTATATAAAGGTACGATGTACAACTATAATACACTGCACTTTTTGTCTGTTAGCGGAAAAAGGAAATTGTTTTGCAAGTAACCCAACAAAAACAAAAAAAAAAAAAAAAAAACAAGTCATTATAGCCTTAACTCTCTCTCTCTCTTTAAACAACACACGCTAATGCATAAAAAACAAACACACACACAATCTTGCATATCAATATGCCGACATATTTACCTGCCAAACCTGCTGCATATAAAAATATAAACATAACTATATCCACAAAACATACAGACGTATGATTAATAACAAACACAAGAAACAGCTGGTTGCATATTTACTTCAAGTTATTGCGCATGTGTCTTAACTCTTTTTATTTTCGGAAAACATAAACAAAACAAATCAACAAGAGCGCGAGAGAGAGTGTGCAAAAAGCACACTTGTTTACATTTTATAAAGCAGTAGTTGGGGATTACGACTCCTTCTTTACTCCCCCTTGCTTAAAGGCGCCCACACACTATTTTTCGTATTACAGCAAAAGGTGTGCGTGTGTGTTTGAACTCAAATAAAAAAAAAACATTCACTTTTTTGGTTCTCTTTTATTTAATTGCTGCTTCCCCACACCCCTCTCAAAAAAGAGTGTAAATTGGTATTTTTGCATATTGCATACATTTTCACATACATATGTACATACGTATAAACATACATTTCGTGCAAATGTACTTTGGTTGTACTGAAGATAAAGAAAAACTGTGTTTTTTGCGGTTGTTTTATAGTGATGCCAGATAAATTTTTAAGCACAGGGAAATTTTTTTAATTTCAAAAGAGATTTTAACATATTTTTGAAATGACACTAGCTAGAACTGAACTAGAACTGAACTAGAACTGAACTAGAACTGAACTAGAACTGAACTAGAACTAAACTAGAACTGAACTAGAACTGAACTAGAACTGAACTAGAACTGAACTAGAACTGAACTAGAACTGAACTAGAACTGAACTAGAACTGAACTAGAACTGAACTAGAACTGAACTAGAATGACTAGAACTGAACTAGAACTGAACTAGAACTGAACTAGAACTAAACTAGAACTGAACTAGAACTGAACTAGAACTGAACTAGAACTGACTAGAACTGAACTAGAACTGAACTAGACTGAACGAGAACTGAACTAGAACTGATAGCTAGAACCTTGGACTAGAACTGAACTAGAACTGAACTAGAACTGAACTAGAACTGAACTAGAACTGAACTAGACTGAACTAGAACTGAACTATGAACTTGAACTAGAAACTGAACTAGAACTGAACTGAACTAGAACTGAAATAGAACTGAACTAGAACTGAACTAGAACCTGAACCTAGAACTGAACTAGAACTGAACTAGAAACGAACTAGAACTGAACTAGAACTGAACTAGAACTGAACTAGAACTGAACTAGAACTGAACTAGAACTGAACTAGAACTGAACTAGAACTGAACTAGAACTGAACTAGAACTGAACTAGAACTGAACTAGAAAACTGAACTAGAACTGAACTAGAACCTGAACTAGAACTGAACTAGAACTGAACTAGACTGAACTAGAACCTGAACTAGAACTGAACTAGAACTGAACTAGAACTGAACTAGAACTGAACTTGAACTAGAACTGAACTAGAACTGAACTAGAACTGAACTAGAACTGAACTAGAATCTGAACTATGAACTGAACTATGAACTGAACTAAACTGACTAGAACTGAACTAGAACTGAACTAGAAAACTGAAGCTAGAAACTGAACTAGAACTGAACTAAGAACTGAACTAGAACTGAACTAGAAACTGAACTAAGAACTGAACTAGAACTGAACTACGAGAACTGACTAGAACTGAAACTAAGAAACGGAAACTAGAAAACTGGAACAGAACTAACGAACTGAACTAGAACTGAAACTAGAACTGAAACTAGAACTGAAACTAGAAACTGAACTAGAACTGAACTAGAACTGAACTAGAAACTGAAGCTAAACTGGAACTAGAACTGAACTAGAACTGAACTAGAACTGGAAACTAGAACTGAAGCTAAGAATGGAACTAAACTGAACAAAACTGAACTAGAACTGAACTAGAACTTGAACTAGAACCTGAACTAGAACTTGAACTAGAAACTGAACTAAAACTGGAACTAGAACTAGAACTAGAAGCTAGAACTAGAACTGAACTAGAACATGAACTAGAACTGAACTAGAACTGAAACTGGAAACTGAACTAGAACTGAACTAGAAACTGAACTAGAACTGACAACTAGAACTGAACTAGAACTGAACTAGAACTGAACTAGAACTGAACTAGAACTGAACTAGAACTGAACTAGAACTGAACTAGAACTGAACTAGAACTGAACTAGAACTGAACTAGAACTGAACTAGAACTGAACTAGAACTGAACTAGAACTGAACTAGAACTGAACTAGAACTGAACTAGAACTGACTGAACTGAACTAGAACTGAACTAGAACTGAACTAGAACTGAACTAGAACTGAACTAGAACTGAACTAGAACTGAACTAGAACTGAACTAGAACTGAACTAGAACTGAACTAGAACTGAACTAGAACTGAACTAGAACTGAACTAGAACTGAACTAGAACTGAACTAGAACTGAACTAGAACTGAACTAGAACTGAACTAGAACTGAACTAGAACTGAACTAGAACTGAACTAGAACTGAACTAGAACTGAACTAGAACTGAACTAGAACTGAACTTAAACTGAACTAGAACTGAACTAGAACTGAACTTGAACTGAACTAGAACTGAACTAGAACTGAACTAGAACTGAACTAAAACTGAACTAGAACTGAACTAGAACTGACTACTAAACTGAACTAGAACTGAACTAGAACTGAACTAGAACTGAACTAGAACTGAACTAGAACTGAACTAGAACTGAACTAGAATTGAACTAGAACTGAACTAGAACTGAACTAGAACTGAACTAGAACTGAACTAGAACTGAACTAGAACTGAACTAGAACTGAACTAGAACTGAACTAGAACTGAACTAGAACTGATCTAGAACTGAACTAGAACTGAACTAGAACTGAATTAGAACTGAACTAGAATTGTACTATAAACCAAGACCAAGAATCTAAAACTGAATTAAAGCTGCCTTAAAAAACCGATCTAGAATTGTTCTATAAGTGATCTAAATCTAATCTCAGTAACGTTCTACAACAATATTAAAGTTTTTTCCCAAATCGTTTTGGCCATGTCCATTTCAATCTGGCCACACTCAGTTCTCTTGTTATTTCCATTCCATTAACAGCAATGGAAATGATCTCTGGTCTTTTTTAAAGAGTTGAGTGAGTAAATAAATAAATGAAGAGAATCTATGTAAGTGTATGTGTGAAAAATGTTTGTTGAATTTTGTTGTTGGTTGTCCTCTTCAATTTGTTTTCTTTTTTGTATTTGATACATAAACATTAGTCTTTAAAGCGCATTTGAAGCGTAAAAGTGCACGCGTTTTTTATTTAATAAAACAATTTTACGGTAAACAAATATTTCACAATTATTAAAAAAAAATTAAAAAATCAACGAAATATTTGGGAATTTCAAAAAAAAAAAAAATATTTGAAAAAAAATTTCAAATTTCAACATACCATAATAAAATAGAGAAAAATAGAAAAAATACTAAAAAAAAAGTGAAGAAAAATATTTGCACAAAAATATTTCTTTACGAAATATGAAAAAAGTGAATTTTCACGTGATGTCTGTGTGTGTGTTTAAGTGGCAAAAATAAAAAAAGAGATAAGATTGTTGCTTGTGTGTTTTCGCGTTTAAATTTAGAAATTCGGCACAAATAATAATAATCGCTTTATAACACACAAATATGTCATTTAGAAGAAGAGATTTTGTTGCTGTTGTTGTCGTCAGCCAATAAGTTAAAAAAAATAATAATTTATTACCTCTACTTAACGAAATATTTTCTAATTTAGGCCGTATTTATTTAAGAATTTGGTTTAAACAGTCAAAATGTGTTTATTTTTCCTACCAAAGGTATTTTGTCAAATAATTTATTTATTTGTTTTAGTTTATTTAATATTTAGCACTTTAATTATTTAAGTTTTCTTAATGAGCAAAATAACCCAAAACATTCTATTTACACTTAAAATTATCTGCCTAATGTTTAAATTTGTTTAAATGATAGTTTGTTTACATGCTGTTGTATTTGTATTTTTTCCCTTTGAAACATTCACGCTTTTTTTATTAGCTTTTCTCCTCTTTTTTTTGCACTTTCTCATATCAATTGATTTATTTTGTTTTTTTGATTGAGTAAACAACAACAATGTTGCTAATGTTGATTTTTCATTCTTCAATAGTTGTTGTTATCGTTGTTGTTGTACTTTTTATGTTTATTTTTTTCGGTTCGTTCGTTTCGGCTTGTTTCATTGATAAAAATTAATCAATCATCTGTAAATTGAAAGTGTTTGTTGATAAAAAACATAAAATATAACTAAACTTTGAAATTTGCTTTCAGCAAAAAGTTTTTTTTTTTAAGTTTTCAAAATATCTTTTTTGCTTAAATATACTTTACAGAGTGACAACTGAAGGTTACAAAAAGTTGGTCTTTTTGTAGACATTTAATAGAGACAACTCTCTTCTTTATAAATATTCACTAAATCTTGATATTTTGTAGTTATATAGAAGGGAACATGAACTAGAGCTGAACTAGAACTGAACTAGAACTGAACTAAGAACTAGAACTGAACTAGAACTGAACTAGAACTGAACTAAACTAGAACTGAACTAGAACTGAACTAGAACTGAACTAGAACTGAACTAGAACTGAACTAGAACTGAACTAGAACTGAACTAGAACTGAACTAGAACTGAACTAGAACTGAACTAGAACTGAACTAGAACGACTAGAACTGAACTAGAACTGAACTAGAACTGAACTAGAACTGAACTAGAACTGAACTAGAACTGAACTAGAACTGAACTAGAACTGAACTAGAACTGAACTAGAACTGAACTAGAACTGAACTAGAACTGAACTAGAACTGAACTAGAACTGAACTAGAACTGAACTAGAACTGAACTAGAACTGAACTAGAACTGAACTAGAACTGAACTAGAACTGAACTAGAACTGAACTAGAACTGAACTAGAACTGAACTAGAACTGAACTAGACTAGAACTGAACTAGAACTGAACTAGAACTGAACTAGAACTGAACTAGAACTGAACTAGAACTGAACTAGAACTGAACTAGAACTGAACTAGAACTGAACTAGAACTGAACTAGAACTGAACTAGAACTGAACTAGAACTGAACTAGAACTGAACTAGAACTGAACTAGAACTGAACTAGAACTGAACTAGAACTGAACTAGAACTGAACTAGAACTGAACTAGAACTGAACTAGAACTGAACTAGAACTGAACTAGGACTGAACTAGAACTGAACTAGGACTGAACTAGGACTGAACTAGAACTGAACTAGAACTGAACTGAACTAGAACTGAACTAGAACTGAACTAGAACTGAACTAGAACTGAACTAGAACTGAACTAGAACTGAACTAGAACTGAACTAGAACTGAACTAGAACTGAACTAGAACTGAACTAGAACTGAACTAGAACTGAACTAGAACTGAACTAGAACTGAACTAGAACTGAACTAGAACTGAACTAGAACTGAACTAGAACTGAACTAGAACTGAACTAGAACTGAACTAGAACTGAACTAGAACTGAACTAGAACTAGAACTGAACTAGAACTGAACTAGAACTGAACTAGAACTGAACTAGAACTGAACTAGAACTAAACTAGAACTGAACTAGAACTGAACTAGAACTGAACTAGAACTGAACTAGAACTGAACTAGAACTGAACTGGGACTGAACTAGAACTGAACTAGGACTGAACTAGAACTGAACTAGAACTGAACTAGAACTGAACTAGAACTGAACTAGAACTGAACTAGAACTGAACTAGAACTAGAACTGAACTAGAACTGAACTAGAACTGAACTAGAACTGAACTAGAACTGAACTAGAACTGAACTAGAACTGAACTAGAACTGAACTAGAATTGAACTAGAATTGAACTAGAACTGAACTAGAACTGAACTAGAACTGAACTAGAACTGAACTAGGACTGAACTAGAACTGAACTAGGACTGAACTAGAACTGAACTAGAACTGAACTAGAACTGAACTAGAACTGAACTAGAACTGAACTAGAACTGAACTAGAACTGAACTAGAACTGAACTAGAACTGAACTAGAACTGAACTAGAACTGAACTAGAACTGAACTAGAACTGAACTAGAACTGAACTAGAACTGAACTAGAACTGAACTAGAACTGAACTAGAACTGAACTAGAACTGAACTAGAACTGAACTAGAACTGAACTAGAACTGAACTAGAACTGAACTAGAACTGAACTAGAACTGAACTAGAACTGAACTAGAACTGAACTAGAACTGAACTAGAACTGAACTAGAACTGAACTAGAACTGAACTAGAACTGAACTAGAACTGAACTAGAACTGAACTAGAACTGAACTAGAACTGAACTAGAACTGAACTAGAACTGAACTAGAACTGAACTAGAACTGAACTAGAACTGAACTAGAACTGAACTAGAACTGAACTAGAACTGAACTAGAACTGAACTAGAACTGAACTAGAACTGAACTAGAACTGAACTAGAACTGAACTAGAACTGAACTAGAACTGAACTAAACTGAACTAGAACTGAACTAGAACTGAACTAGAACTGAACTAGAACTGAACTAGAACTGAACTAGAACTGAACTAGAACTGAACTAGAACTGAACTAGAACTGAACTAGAACTGAACTAGAACTGAACTAGAACTGAACTAGAACTGAACTAGAACTGAACTAGAACTGAACTAGAACTGAACTAGAACTGAACTAGAACTGAACTAGAACTGAACTAGAACTGAACTAGGACTGAACTAGAACTGAACTAGACTGAACTAGAACTGAACTAGAACTGAACTAGAACTGAACTAGAACTGAACTAGAACTGAACTAGAACTAGAACTGAACTAGAACTGAACTAGAACTGAACTAGAACTGAACTAGAACTGAACTAGAACTGAACTAGAACTGAACTAGAACTGAACTAGAACTGAACTAGAATTGAACTAGAACTGAACTAGAACTGAACTAGAACTGAACTAGAACTGAACTAGAACTGAACTAGAACTGAACTCAACATAGAAGATCTTTTAATAGGAAAACTTGCTCTAATCTTGTTTAAAATTCATATAAATATAAACGTTACTTACGACAATTTCCTGTGAAAATCTTATCATTAACATTAAAATGAATTTTTTCCCAGGAATGTAATTAAACTAGGAAATTGAAATGTTTTACTCATTTGTCAACGGTATTACTTAAATAGACATTCCAGGAATTTGAAAACATTTGACAAAAACCTTAGACAACTGAGGCTACAAGTATATTACACAAGTATAGCAAGGTATATTATACCCCTAGCTCATTACTTTAATTAAAACCTTTTTCGCCTTTTCATTATTTCTTGTTGTAATAGACAACAAGCTTAACAACTTGTTGTCCTTTGCCTCAAAATGACTTGTACACAAAAACAAATGTCATTTAAAATGAAATTAACTCTTATTTTCACCTTCTTTACAATATTAAAGTAAAATAGGATTTTCACCTTGTTACAGTTATATACACATAATACTTTTTATTATCTTGCTTTCTTGGGTTTTCTTTTACTGTTTGGAAATGAAAAGTCATTTCCTACCCGACCTCCTGTGGTGCAAGAGTTTGTATTGTAAATATACCCCAAAATTTACTTCCTCAACTTGGTGACTTTTTGAATTAAACATAAACTCACTCTCTACCGACCTGCGGCCCCCCAAAAAGACAAGCTACAAATAAATAAAGCCAAAAATAAAATGAAACTGAAATTGTTTAAGCTTAAAAATAAACAACTGACAAAATGTAATTAAAAATTTCAGTGACAACGTAAGCTTTACAAATAATAGAGATCCAACTGCCAGCCTGCTGACTGCCTTTGTGGCATTAACTTTTCATGTAATTTTGGGGCACAAACGAAGACACACAAACAAACACAGATTGAAACTGAAACATAAACTTCTACACTGACTTACAGTTGACACATACAAACACTTATTTACTCACACATACATACATATAAAAGAGAGGTGAGAGTTTAAACATTTAACCTCACAATTGTGTTTTTTTATTTTATTTTTTCATTGTTTGTAACTGAATCATGTACAAATTTATGACATTTATTTTTACACGCAAAAACACACAAAACTTTGACAAGAGTTTTCATTCCGTTGCTAGACCAACAACAAAGACAGCAACAACAGCAATCAAAAGAGAAGTGCGAAATCTTTCTACGTTAACAAGTTGAGATGCCTTTAAATGTAGTGGAAGAATGTTGGTTTGGAAGTTGTTTTATTTTTTTTCTTCCTTCTTCTTTTTGACAGTCGTAATTTATTTGTTAGACATACAGTCTTTTTTCCTTTTCCTTTGAATTAACTTTACTTCCGTTTTGGCTCACTCTGTTATGCTGTTAATGAAACAACTGTCAGTGAAAACAAAAAAAAAACTCAAAACGTGTTTGAACTTTTCAATACTAAAATATTATTATTAAGTTCAAACATGTGTCCAGATTTTGTTCATTATTTGTTAGCTTTTTTTTCTACCTAATCTCTCTGGGGACCTCGGTGGTAAAGAGAATTAAGAATTTGGTGAAACATTAATAATAATAATTTAGTTTTCTTTAGAATTATGGATTAGTTTTCTTTAGAATATGGATGCTTTAGCTCTGTACGAGAGCAAGTTTTTCTATGAAAATTTTCTGTGTATGAGAGCGTGTTTATCTATTAAAATATGCTCTGGAGAATTACGAGGTTTGCTATGAAAATTTGCTCTCGTCCAGAGCAAGTTTTCGCTATCTGGAGGAGAGCGAGGTTTACTATGAAAGTTTGCTCTGTACGAGAGAGAAGTTTTCCGTGAAAATTTGCTCTGGACGAGAGCAAAAGGTTTTCTGTGAAAATTTGCTCTGGATGAGAAAGAGGTTTTCTATGAAAATTTGCTTTGGACCAGAGCGAGGTTCTTATGCTCTCGACGAGAGAGAGGTTTTCTATGAAACTTTTCTCTTTATGAGAGAGGGGTTTTCTATGAAAATTTGCTCTAGACGAGAGAGAGGTTTTCTATTAAAAATTGCTCTGAACGAGAGCGAGGTTTTCTAAGAAACTTTTCTCTTTATGAGAGAGTGGTTTTCTATGGAAATTTACTCTGGACGAGAGAGAGGTTTTCTATTAAAATTTGCTCTGAACGAGAGCGAGGTTTTCTATGAAACTTTTTTTTGTATGAGAGAGTAGTTTTCTATGAAAATTTTCTCTGGGCGATAGAGAGGTTTTCTATGAAACTTTTCTCTGTATGAGAGAGAGGTTTTCTATGAAAATTTGGTCTGGACAGGAGCGAGGTTTTCTATGAAAATTTGTTCTGGACGAGAGCGTGGTTTTCTATGAAAGTTTGCTCCGGAGGAGAGAGAGATTTTCTATGAAAATTTGCTCCGGACGAGAGCGAGGTTTACTATGAAAGTTTTCTCTTTATGAGAGAGAGGTTTTCTATGAAAATTTGCTCTGTACGAGAGAGAGTTTTTCTATGAAAATTTGCTCTGGACGAGAGAGAGGTTTTCTATGAAAATTTGCTCTGGACGAGAACAAGGTTTTTTATTCAAATTTGCTCTAGATGAGAGAGAGATTTTCTATTAAAATTTGCTCTGAACGAGAGCGAGGTTTTCTATGAAACTTTTCTCTTTATGAGAGAGTGGTTTTCTATGGAAATTTACTCTGGACGAGAGAGAGGTTTTCTATGAAACTTTTCTCTGTATGAGAGAGAGGTTTTCTACGATAATTTGCTCTGAACGGGAGCGAGGTTTTCTATGAAAATTTGCTCTGGACGAGAGCGAGGTTTTCTATGAAAGTTTGCTCTGGACGAGAGCGAAGATTTCTATGAAAATATGCTATGGACGAGAGCAAAAGGTTTTCTGTGAAAATTTTCTTTGGACGAGAGAGAGGTTTACTATGAAAATCAACTCTAAGCCGAGCAGTTTTTTCTATGAAATTTTCATCTGAAACAGGGCAAAATTTTCTTTATCTAGCTAGTCAAACTACAGATTATTTTAAACAATTTTTAGATTTAACTAACAAACTATTGTTAAGATAGTTTTATATACATTTGTAACATAAACATAACATTCTCATGCCCTAGAAATCCTAAGCAATCATTCCTTTTGTCTCCCCCCCACAAACTCCTTTTCCAATGACTTATGTCACAGGTCATTGAATTTACAAAAACCATATGTGACACATACATATAACTATTTATTTCTCTACGATAACTATTGTAAATTCCTAAGGATATTATTGTAACTGATAGTAGTAGATTTAAATGTAATTTAACATTAGTTTACATTACCCTTGTTATATAAATAAATAAATAAAAAATAAAATAGAAAAACAACTTGATTCTTAAACTCAACAATACTGAGAAAATTCAGTTTGATTTTATTTACTTTAACAATTGATAAAATGTGACAATAAATGCTGCTGAAATCTTTAACGACAACGGCAACAACAACTTGGTTACAATAAAAAATCCCAACGTAAACTAAAGCAATCCAATTTAATCTAATGTATCTAGTAGAGAGCAAAAAAAAAAAAACAGGGGGAAAATACTTTGTAGTTTTTACAAGAAGGTGAAAAAAGAAGTTATTTTTATTTTCTTTTCGCAATTTTTAACTAAAATAACATTTGCTGTTAGCTACAGGGAATTGAAAGGGGGTTTTGGAGAAACCCTTTTTTTGCTTTATTTTAAAACATATTATTTTAACCTTCAAAATCTTTTGTTAGTAATTGAACATTATATTGACTTTTACAATGACATTCATGACCACTTCTTTTTTTCTACTTTTTTAGTTTTTTTTACAATATTTCCAAACTCATTGAAAAAATTATACTTCAACTGCCTTTGACCAAGCCCAACACCCAATCATATACATTCACATACACACACACACATACTTACATACATGTGTGTATGTGTAAGTGTTTTGAGCTTGAGTAGTTCGATGTCATAGCCATGAATGGCTCGTTCTAATAAATTTATTGCTTTATCATCAAAATTGCTTTAAACAGCAATTGAGTGCGAGTTCATTTCATTACATTACTTTTTCTCTACACAACAGTCCTTTTCCATTCTTAACAAACAACTTGAATCCTTTTTCTTTCCTCTATGATTTTTCTTATATTTGATTTCTGTTTTTTTTATATTTGTTTTCTAATGTATTTTTATGTGTTTTTCTTTTGTATAATTTTTATTTAAACGTTTGATTATTGCTGTAATTTTTCTTGTTATTCTGTAATTCTTAAGTTTTCTTGTTGCAATGTGGGTCACACCAAAACAACCAACTAAAGTACGTTTTATTTCTGTTTTTATTTTTCTAGTTTTTCTTTTTTTTTTTTTGCAACCTTTTTTTCTTCCAATAAAACCGTAACCACAGACATTTACATTGGCGGTTTGGCTTTGAAAACACAACAAATACTTAAATTGGAAAAAAAAACTTCGATATCAAATGTTCAACAACAAGAGTATAAACTACATATTCACCCTAACACTCGTGGCAACATAGTTTAAATTCAATTTAATTTTCCAATACAGAGATTCAAAAGTGAGAAAGCAAAAAAAAAAAAAAAAAAAAAACGATTATGTAATTAAACTCAAAAGCTTTGTCATCTTAAAAAACCATTTTAATACTCAAGAGCTTAATCTATTCACAGAAGAATTTGCTCTTAAATAAAGCAAATTTCCAAAAGAATAGGAAAATAAGGCGGAATGTTTCTTAAAAATTTTGCTCGAGATCTGAGCAACATTTTATAGATCAGAGCAAGTTTTTTATCTAGTCTGTAGTCTAGTCTATAGTCTAGTCTACAGTCTAGTCTAGTCTATAATCTAGTCTATAGTCTAGTCTATAGTCTAGTTTATAGTCTAGTCCATAGTCTAGTCTATAGTCTAGTCTATAGTCTAGTCTATAGTCTAGTCTATAGTCTAGTCTATAGTCTAGTCTATAGTCTAGTCTAGTCTATAGTCTAGTCTATAGTCTAGTCTATAGTCTAGTCTATAGTCTAGTCTATAGTCTAGTATATAGTCTAGTCTATAGTCTAGTCTATAGTCTAGTCTATAGTCTAGTCTATAGTCTAGTCTATAGTCTAGTCTATAGTCTAGTCTATAGTCTAGTCTATAGTCTAGTCTATAGTCTAGTCTATAGTCTTGTCTATAGTCTAGTCTATAGTCTAGTCTATAGTCTAGTCTATAGTCTTGTCTATAGTCAAGTCTATAGTCTAGTCTATAGTCTAGTCTATAGTCTAGTCTATAGTCTAGTCTATAGTCTAGTCTATAGTCTAGTCTATAGTCTAGTCTATAGTCTAGTCTATAGTCTAGTCTATAGTCTAGTCTATAGTCTAGTCTATAGTCTAGTCTATAGTCTAGTCTATAGTCTAGTCTATAGTCTAGTCTATAGTCTAGTCTATAGTCTAGTCTATAGTCTAGTCTATAGTCTAGTCTATAGTCTAGTCTAGTCTATAGTCTAGTCTATAGTCTAGTCTATAGTCTAGTCTATAGTCTAGTCTATAGTCTAGTCTATAGTCTAGTCTATAGTCTAGTCTATAGTCTAGTCTATAGTCTAGTCTATAGTCTAGTCTATAGTCTAGTCTATAGTCTAGTCTATAGTCTAGTCTATAGTCTAGTCTATAGTCTAGTCTATAGTCTAGTCTATAGTCTAGTCTATAGTCTAGTCTATAGTCTAGTCTATAGTCTAGTCTATAGTCTAGTCTATAGTCTAGTCTATAGTCTAGTCTATAGTCTAGTCTATAGTCTAGTCTATAGTCTAGTCTATAGTCTAGTCTAGTCTATAGTCTAGTCTATAGTCTAGTCTATAGTCTAGTCTATAGTCTAGTCTATAGTCTAGTCTATAGTCTAGTCTATAGTCTAGTCTATAGTCTAGTCTATAGTCTAGTCTATAGTCTAGTCTATAGTCTAGTCTATAGTCTAGTCTATAGTCTAGTCTATAGTCTAGTCTATAGTCTAGTCTATAGTCTAGTCTATAGTCTAGCCTATAGTCTAGTCTATAGTCTAGTCTATAGTCTAGTCTATAGTCTAGTCTATAGTCTAGTCTATAGTCTAGTCTATAGTCTAGTCTATAGTCTAGTCTATAGTCTAGTCTATAGTCTAGTCTATAGTCTAGTCTATAGTCTAGTCTATAGTCTAGTCTATAGTCTAGTCTATAGTCTAGTCTATAGTCTAGTCTAGTCTAGTCTATAGTCTAGTCTATAGTCTAGTCTATAGTCTAGTCTATAGTCTAGTCTATAGTCTAGTCTATAGTCTAGTCTATAGTCTAGTCTATAGTCTAGTCTATAGTCTAGTCTATAGTCTAGTCTATAGTCTAGTCTATAGTCTAGTCTATAGTCTAGTCTATAGTCTAGTCTATAGTCTAGTCTATAGTCTAGTCTATAGTCTAGTCTATAGTAGTCTATAGTCTAGTCTATAGTCTAGTCTATAGTCTAGTCTATAGTCTAGTCTATAGTCTAGTCTATAGTCTAGTCTAGTCTAGTCTATAGTCTAGTCTATAGTCTAGTCTATAGTCTAGTCTATAGTCTAGTCATGGTCTAGTCTATAGTCTAGCCTATAGTCTATTCTATAGTATATCCTGTAGTCTATTCTATAGTCTATAGTCTAGTCTATTGTATAGTCTAGTCTATAGTCTAGTCTATAGTCTAGTCTATAGTCTAGTCTATAGTCTAGTCTATAGTCTATTCTATAGTCTTTTTTATAGTATATTTCCTAATTTGCTCCGATTGAGAGCAAGATTTTCCCTGTGGATTTTAAATAATTTTGGTCATTTTGGGGATCTCCCTGTTTTTCTGTCTTGGAAGAGTCAATGGTTTAGTTGCTGCGTTGTTTCATATTTACTGCTTTATATCAATGTCGTTCAGTGTTCTTGTAGTTTATAGTTAGTTTTTTTTTTTGTTATTGTTCGTTTCTTTTTATTCACGCCTGTTAGAAAACAATAGAGGAAAATATATATGAATTCAAACGAATATGAAGCAGATAAATGTAACTACTTACATTAAAAAGACATACACACATGCATATGTATATCACGAAACAGTAACAAATACAAGGATTTTTGCTTTCATACACATTCTAGAGCAGATTGTTTACAATGGTGACCACAAGCTGCAGGCGATAGTTATAATTCGAGTAAATATCTTGCTACTGTATTCTTTATTCCTCTCCTAACAATCCTCCTTTTTTGTTGTGTTTATAAGATTGCTTTTTATTGTGTAAAAGTTTGATAAAGATTCCTGTGGTTTGTCGCTTTTCGCTTGAAGTTTTTAAACGTTACTGTGTTCGCTGATATACTCTTCAGACTATGGGCCTTTGCTTGTGTGTTATTTTAACCCATTATTATCAAACATTTATGTCATTAATGCATTTATCCTTGTTCAATGCAAAAAAAAAACTCACATATACTCTTTCACACATACATACACATTCAAAAAACGTTAGACAGACATTAAAATTCTTCTTCTACATTCTTCGATACACAAGTATCTTGTTTGTGAATGCATGCATGTATGCATAAATGTGTGCAAATGACTGAGAGATTATTATTTCCTTTATATTTTTGTTGCAGTTTTTGTGAAGAGAAATGTTTGTATGTATTTGACAGCTGCATAAACCGACATGCATACATACAAACATATCCTTAACGCATACTTACGCACTCAATATTGTTTTATTCTAGTGTGATGATATTGTTCAATACATGTTTAACATTTATTGTTGTTGACGTTGTTGTTTTTTTTTGTTGGTTGTTTTATTGCTGCTGTTTTTGGTCTCTCTGTTGCCAGCAATTAAGTATGTATTGGTGTTAATGTATCTGTATAGTTTTATTTATTTGCACAGGATACAAATGAGTAAGAATATGTATGTATATGTATGTAACACACATGTATGTAAATGTACTTGATGCATCAACACTTGAATATATTTATTTCTTTCCTTTTTCACATTTTCCTCTATAAGTTTTTTTATTTTGCTACAAAATAAAAACTCTTGTGAAATTGAAAGGATTTTGTTGTTTGGCTTTCACTTATAGCTGCAGCAGTATTTGTAGTTGGTTGACTGGTGTGGTCCAAAAAAAACCACCCACTTTTGCAAATTACTATTTACAGTTTTAAACAAAATGGCATAAATTACTTTCTGTACAAAAACAACCAAAGTTTGCCTATAAAATTCTGCTACATAGAAAAGGGTGTCAAGGGGTGTTTCTGGTGATTTATTCAAGTTGCTGTTGTTATTGTAAATATGTTGCCAGATTGATGGATTATTCCAATTGAATTCCTTAGTAAATGTTCCATTCTTTTAGTTTGTTTTAATACAATCAATTTATTTATACTTTTTATATTGAATGATTACAATGTCACTGTCAGTTAGTTTAGCAATCAGCCACATAGAATGTCAAGTGTTGTTACTATTTTTGAAAAAAGAATTTACAAATAGAAAACAAGTTATAAATATAAGTAACAAAAAGGTCATATGGTTATTTGTAGTGCAAAATAATGCAAAAACTAACACTAAAAGACAAATTGCCAATGATTTATCGCAACAAATTACTGCAACAAAAAACTTACATTAGAATATTTTAAAGGTTACTAAGTTTTTTTTGAATCTTCCTCTGTTCACTACTTAGATTCCTTATTTTAACCATAAAATTTTAGTTTTCGATTTTCTTTTACTTCTAGTATTTATTTAGTAATAAACAAAAACTCAAACAACACCCTTAGTTTTTGTTATTGATCCATAAATATTACTCGGTATTTACTTAATTATTTGCCATTAAAAACAGACAACCAATAGAGAAGTTAAATACAAAATAATATGTATAAATTATGGCGAATTAACTTATGTGGTAAATGGCTTAAAGTTAAAACAATTAAAGGGAAACAAAAGTATGGGTTAACGATTTTAAGGAGCAAGTAAATCTTAAAAAAATAATATAAAAGTAAAAACAGAAATCTTATTAGATTTTAAGGAAAATCTTAAGGAAATAAACAGCTTGATTTATCTTTAGTGTACTACATTAGCACTACGGTACGTATGTTTAATATTTAATAAAAAATAGAATCCAAATTAAGTAATATGTTCTACTACAGTACGAATGATTAATATTTAATTAGAGATCGAATTTGAAGCTAAAATAGAAAGAAGGAAAATAAATAAGGAATCTAGACTAGACTATAAACTAGATTATATATATAGACTAGACGATAGACTAGAGCTATAGACTAGACTATAGACTAGACTATAGACTAGACTAATATACTAGACTATAGACTAGACTATAAGACTAGACTATAGACTAGACTATAGACTATAGACTAGACTATAGACTAGACTATAGACTAGACTATAGACTAGACTATAACTAGACTATAGACTAGCAATAGACTAAGGCAATAGACTAGACTATAGACTAGACTATAGACTAGACTATAGACTAGACTATAGACTAGACTATAGACTAGACTATAGACTAGACTATAGACTATACTATAGACTAGACTATAGACTAGACTATAGACTAGACTATAGACTAGACTATAGACTAGACTATAGACTAGACTATAGACTAGACTATAGACTAGACTATAGACTAGACTATAGACTAGACTATAGACTAGACTATAGACTAGACTATAGACTAGACTATAGACTAGACTATAGACTAGACTATAGACTAGACTATAGACTAGACTATAGACTAGACTATAGACTAGACTAAAGACTAGACTATAGACTAGACTATAGACTAGACTATAGACTAGACTATAGACTAGACTATAGACTAGACTATAGACTAGACTATAGACTAGACTATAGACTAGACTATAGACTAGACTATAGACTAGACTATAGACTAGACTATAGACTAGACTATAGACTAGACTATAGACTATAGACTAGACTATAGATTAGACTATAGACTAGACTATAGACTAGACTATAGATTAGACTATAGATTAGACTATAGACTAGACTATAGACTAGACTATAGACTAGACTATAGACTAGACTATAGACTAGACTATAGACTAGACTATAGACAAGACAATAGACTAGACTATAGACTAGACTATAGACTAGACTATAGACTAGACTAGACTAGACTAGACTAGACTATAGACTAGACTATAGACTAGACTATAGACTAGACTATAGACTAGACTATAGACTAGACTATAGACTAGACTATAGACTAGACTATAGACTAGACTATAGACTAGACTATAGACTAGACTATAGACTAGACTATAGACTAGACTATAGACTAGACTATAGACTAGACTATAGACTAGACTATAGACTAGACTATAGACTAGACTATAGACTAGACTATAGACTAGACTATAGACTAGACTATAGACTAGACTATAGACTAGACTATAGACTAGACTATAGACTAGACTATAGACTAGACTATAGACTAGACTATAGACTAGACTATAGGACTGACTATCGACTAGACTATAGACTAGACTATAGACTAGATATAGATCAGGACATAGATAGACTATAGACTAGACTAAGACTAGACTATTGCCTAGACTATAGACTAGACTATAGACTAGACTATAGACTAGGACTATAGACTAGAACTATCGACTAGGACTATAGACTAGGAATATAGACTAGACTAAGACTAGACTATAGGATAGACTATAGACTAGACTATAGACTAGACTATAGTACTAGACTATAGACTAGACTATAGACTAGACTATAGACTAGACATATGACTAGACTATAGACTAGGACTATAGATAGACTTATAGACTATACTATAGACTAATATTAGACTAGGACTATAGACTAGGACTATAGACTAGACATAAGACTAGACTAAGACTAGACTATAGACTAGACTATAGACTAGACTATAGACTAGACTATGACTAGACTATAGACTAGACTATAGACTAGACTATAGACTAGACTATAGACTAGACTATAGACTAGACTATAGACTAGACTATAGACTAGACTATAGACTAGACTATAGACTAGACTATAGACTAGACTATAGACTAGACTATAGACTAGACTATAGACTAGACTATAGACTAGACTATAGACTAGACTATAGACTAGACTATAGACTAGACTATAGACTAGACTATAGACTAGACTATAGACTAGACTATAGACTAGACTATAGACTAGACTATAGACTAGACTATAGACTAGACTATAGACTAGACTATAGACTAGACTATAGACTAGACTATAGACTAGACTATAGACTAGACTATAGACTAGACTATAGACTAGACTATAGACTAGACTATAGACTAGACTATAGACTAGACTATAGACTAGACTAGACTAGACTAGACTAGACTATAGACTAGACTATAGACTAGACTAGACTATAGACTAGACTATAGACTAGACTAGACTATAGACTAGACTATAGACTAGACTATAGACTAGACTATAGACTATTACTACGTGAACTGTAATCCTAACTATAGTTAAAAACTATATTCTGGTCTGTAGTCTTTTAAACTCCCTGAAGTTTACTAGGCATTTGTTATCAATAAACAATATTTTAATTAAAATTCCAATATTATAGCATCTGGTAACATTCTATTATGTTAACCTTACAATAATAATAAAAACAAACAAAACGAACGGCTATGAGCAAAAAACAACAACTCAAACGAGGATACTCGCATATTTATTTTCACCTATAAACATATAGACGCAACGTGTATATGCATTTTAAAATAGTTTACATACATATATGGGAAAATTTTGTATCAGTGATGTTGTTTTATTTTTTGTGTACATATACACACACACACACACACATATAAATAAACATACATAAATGCTCTTGAATGCAGGTGAGTAGTTTCACATAGTAGTTAATTCAAACACAAGGGGTAGTACTACTCACAGTTTATGAATGATGATGATGAAGATAATGACGATGATGGTTTGTTGGAGTGGGTGTATGTGTGTATGTGCCATTGTTACAATTGCATTTATTCTTTAGAAGTATTACAGCTACCGGATGTTTGAGAAAATAAGGAAAAAAATGTAGAGAATCCGGATATACTTGAAAATTATTTGAAATTGAATATTAAATTTAATCTTGATGTGAAAATAAAGAGGAAAAGATAAAAATTGTAAAGAAACTAAGAAATTTATGGAAAATATGTATGAAGTTATTAAAGGAAGAAGAAAAAAATTATTTTTATTTAAATTTTATTTAAGACATTAATAAAGCTTTTTTTTTTTTGTGATTAAGACTTTATAACACCTTTATAAGAAAGAAAGGTTAAGTTTTTTTTTCTGTAACTTGTTAAACACAAGTGTATTTCTTTGTTAAGAGAATACCTTGGTTGCTTAAAACTTTATTACTCAACACCACTTCTTTTTTGCCATTTGTTTTGTTGTTTATTAAGTAATAAAAAGAATAAAAAAATATTTTTTTTTTTAACTAAAAATAAAACCCTAAAGCTTGAGGTTGTTTTTAATATGAAAAGATGTTTAATTTTGGAGAAACGTGCTTTAACAGTTAAATTTTAATTAAATCAGTTAAGAGTTTTATTCAGTTTTTCTTTGGGGGAATACTTCTACAACAATAAGAACTTTTTCGTTAAGGGATTAACAATGAGTAAAATTTTTAGTTAATGTTATTTTAATTACCCCAAATGCAATATAATTGTTTGCTTAAACTTTGCTTATTAATGGAAAATTTTTGAGAAACATGTGTTTGAATATTGAAAGAAATTGTTGGATAACTTTAGCTAATTAATTTAGTTTAAAAGAAATTAAAAATTTTTTTCCTTCACTAGGGATAAAATGCTTAATAAATGGGTTTTTAGTAAGTTAAATAAATTTTGATTATTTACAGAATTTTGCTTTCACTTTTAAGTCATAAAATATAAAAAAATTTTATTGTTAAGAAATTATTTTTTTAAATTTTGGTAATTTCTTTTCAATAAACAAAAATGTTTTGTTTTTTTCAAATCGTTACAATACTTTCTTTTAACTAAAAGTAGACCTCAAGTACTTTCATTTCATATTATAATCACTTAAATTGCTTAATAGAATATTTTTAAAAACTTCAGCAAAGTTTTATGAAAATTTTAATTTTAGATATTTTTTTAAATTTTTATAAAAATTATAATTTTTTTATAAACCTAAATTTGTTTTATTTTAAATAATAGTAAACATTATTATCTACCCAAAACTATAAGAATTAAACAATTTTTTATTATAATATTTTTTAAAGCTTAATAAAGTTTAGTTTAAAAAATTTACTAATTTTTTTGAAATTTCCAAATTTTATGAATGGGAAACTAATTTTTGTTTTCTTTATATTACAGATTACAACCTAAACTACTAACAAAAGGTAAGAAATTTTTAAATTATTTATTTTCATTTTTTTTTAAACTAAAAAATGTTTCAAGAAATTTTCTAAAATCAACAAAAATTTCTTAAAAAAAATTTTAAATCGCAAAATGTTTCTTCATTATCTAATAGAGTACATAGAAATATCGGTCGTAAAACCACAAAAGTATATATATATTCTGGGTCCTTATTAAATTCTAAGGCGATCAGGCCATGTCCGTCCGTCTGTCTGTTGAAATCACGATAGGGACCATACGTTACCAGCTATACAGTTGAAATGTTGTATAAATATTCTCTATTAATAAGTCTTGAATGGTATTGAAAATGAGCAATATCGATCCACGTTTTCGGATAGCCCCCATACAAGTGGACACCAGAAAAACAGCTTCATAAGTACGAGTATAGCGATGAAATTCATCATAAATAAGTTTCATATGAGAAAAAATCTCTCCACCAAATTTTATGCGGATCGGTTTATAATTGACCCTATCCCCCATATAAGGTTCCCTTCAAAAAATTGCTATAACGCTCTTTACTGACTAAAAAATGCGAATATAGCTATGAAATTCATCATAAATAAGTTTCACTTCGTTAAAACACGTTTAAATTTTCCCACAAAAATCAATTTTTTTGTTCGAAAACCTTAGAAAACTAAAATCGCTTATAACTTCGTTAAAACACATTTAAATTGAAAAATAAGCTTATTTTGTGATCACCCATATTTTCCCACAAAAATCGATTTTTTTGTTCGAAAACCTTTGAAAACTAAAATCGCTTATAACTTCGTTAAAACACATTTAAATTGAAAAATAAGCTTATCACCCATATTTTCCCCCAAAAATCGATTTTTTTTGGTCGGAAACCTTTGAAAACTAAAATCGCTTATAACTTCGTTAAAACACATTTAAATTGAAAAATAAGCTTATTTTGTGATCACACATATTTTCCTCCAAAAACCGATTTTTTTATTCGAAAACCTTAGAAGACTAAAATCGCTTATAACTTCGTTAAAACACGTTTTAATTGAAAAATAAGCTTATTTTGTGATCACCCATATTTTCCCCTAAAAATCGATTTTTTTGTTCGGAAACCTTAGAAAACTAAAATCGCTTATAACTTCGTTAAAAAACGTTTAAATTGAAAAATAAGCTTATTTTGTGATCACCCATATTTTCTCACAAAAATCGATTTTTTAGTTCAAAAACCTTAGAAAACTAAAATCGCTTATAACTTCGTTAAAACACGTTTAAATTGAAAAATAGGCTTAAACCTTAGAAAACTAAAATCGCTAATAACTTCGTTAAAACACGTTTAAATTGAAAAATAAGCTTATTTTGTGATCATCCATATTTTCCCCCAAAAATCGATTTTTTTGGTCGAAAACCTTAGAAAACTAAAATCGCTTATAACTTCGTTAAAACACGTTTAAATTGAAAAATAAGCTTATTTTGTGATCACCCATATTTTCCCCCAGAAATCGATTTTTTAGTTCGAAAACCTTAGAAAACTAAAATCGTTAATAACTTCGTTAAAACACATTTAAATTGAAAAATAAGCTTATTTTGTGATCACCCATATTTTCCCCCAAAAATCGATTTTTTTGTTCGAAAACCTTAGAAAACTAAAATCGCTTATAACTTTGTTTAAACACGTTTAAATAGAAAAATAAGCTTATTTTGTGATCACCCATATTTTCCCCCAAAAATCGATTTTTTTTGGTCGAAAACCTTAGAAAACTAAAATCGCTTATAACTTCGTTAAAACACATTTAAATTGAAAAATAAGCTTATTTTGTGATCACCCATATTTTCCCACAAAAATCGATTTTTTTGTTCGGAAACCTTAGAAAACTAAATTCGCTTATAACTTCTTTAAAACACGTTTAAATTGAAAAGTAAGCTTATTTTGTGATCACCCATATTTTTCCCTAAAAATAGATTTTTTGTTCGAAAACTTTAGAAAACTAAAATCGCTTATAACTTCGTTAAAACACGTTTAAATTGAAAAATAAGCTTATTTTGTGATCACCCATATTTTCCCCTAAAAATCGATTTTTTAGTTCGAAAACCTTAGAAAATTAAAATCGCTTATAACTTCCTTAAAACACGTTTAAATTGAAAAATAAGCTTATTTTGTGATCACCCATATTTTCCTCTAAAAATCGATTTTTTTTTGGTCGAAAACCTTAGAAAACTAAAATCGCTTATAACTTCGTTAAAACACGTTTAAATTGAAAAATAAGCTTATTTTGTGATCACCCATATTTTCCCACAAAAATCGATTTTTTTGTTCGGAAACCTTAGAAAACTTAATTCGCTAATAACTTCGTTAAAACACTTTTAAATTGAAAAATAACATTAGTTTTATGCGACCCAAAATGTCTCTACCAATTTATTTTGAGGATCGGCCCATAAATGACACTACCCCCCATATAAGGTCCCCTTCAGATAATGAGTTTAACGCTCGTTACTGGCTTATCATTTTTTTAAATTTTAAATTGATCATTTTTTTAAATTTTTTAGTAAAATTTTCAAAATTAATTAAAATATTTTAAAACTTAAAAAACTCAAACAAATTTTTTAATTTTGTAGAGAAAACAACAGAAGCTGTTAATAATTAAAATAATTTTTAAATTCTTTTAATACAATTTTTTTAAAACTTGAAACAAAATTTAAAGATTTCTGAAAATTTTATTTTTATTTTTTAATATTTAGCTTTCAAAGAAATTTTTTTATTTAAATTTATATTTTTCCTTTGAATTTCTATAACTGTTATCAGTTATAACATTGATACATATAAATATTTCCACTTAAAAACCCTAAAATATTTACCTGCTTAACTGTCGTAACAATTTGAAATTGTTTAAAAAGGAAATGTATAGGAGTTTTTAACAAGAAAATTTGTCATAATTTAAATTTATTTCCTAAGAAAAACCTACAAAACCCCAAAATTACAAAGAGAACTTACTACTACTTATCTTTAGGTAGAAGGGGCGGAAGAATTCAATGATTTATGTTTTAAGTTTTTAACCTTAATACTTAACGATGGTTTAAAAGCCTTTAAGTATGCTAAAAGTTTTGGAATTTTTTCCTACAACAATCACAATATTGTAAAGGAACTTTGCTAGTTGTTGTTAACTTTATAAATCTATTAACCTTTTGAAATCAGGGAAATATCTTTGTTATTAATAAAACGCCTTAAAATAGACATTGTTTTTTTCTACTAAGCTTAACCTTTTAAAGCAAGAATGTATGCTTTATTAGTAAATAACGAGCTTTATTAAAGCTTAAATTTGAATTTGTGCTGAATTGCTAACAAAATATGTTAATTTATCTCTCTTTAAGACTTTAATAAATTCAACATGAAATTTGTTTATACATAAGCCTATAAATTTTCATTTTTATCAGGTTTAATCAAATCTAAACATGTTTAAGCATGTTTAGTTATTTAAAAGGCCACGTTAATATAAAGCTTTTCTATATTTACTACTGTTTGTTGTTGTTGTTATTGCTGTTTGCGTAGTAAATTCTGCTAAAAATACTTTCTTGTCGGTTTTCATTTTTTGTTTGTTGTTTAACCAGCATCATTTATTATCTACGCTTAAGCCTAAAAGTATACTTTAATAGATACACAATTCGGAAATTGTTATGGTGCTGTTGATGCTGCTGCTGTTGTTGATTTCATTGTGTCATAGTGTCATGAATTTTAAAATAACATAAAAATGTCTGTATTTGTCTGCATACCAGCACCGTTATTATTATGATTATTTAAAGGACATGTTTGGAGTTTTTAATGGAAATTTTCCAGGAAATAAAATATTTTGTTTTTTTATGTGTATTTGTATTTCAAGTGCTAGGATTTTATGTAAATTTTTCAATTTTTAAATAGGAATTTAAATGGGTTTTATGCAGAATAAATAATAAAACAAATAAGAGAATTTTTAAGAAAATTTAAAATAATTCTCTAAAATTATTGTTAAAACTTAAAGAATTTAGAAAATTTTTTATTAAATTTTTTTTTTGTTCTAACAACTTCATAACCTAAAGGCTTTTTACTTATATTCCTTATAACTCTTTTATTTGACACCTAAAACTATGCTTTGAAGTTTGCTATTATTTAATGATTAAATTTCTGCAAAGTTTTTAGGTATTTTCTTCTTATTGTTTATTTTAATTAAATTAAATTTTCATTTAATATTAAATATTTCTATACATATTTACTATTATTAAAACTAAAATGAAAAGTAAAGCATACTTTTCGGCCAAAGCATTATTGTTTTCAACACAAAAGCAAACACAGAATTATTATTCTACATAAAAGCAACAGCAAGTTATTAAAAAAATTTCTAAAAATTAACAGCCAACACCTTAAGGTATGTAGTGGCATATTAAAAATATTAAGTTAAATCCTTAAACACCCACTACTTTTGACAGCTATTTATAGAACACTAAAGCCTACTTTTAGCCTACTTTTTTAATTTTATTGGAAATTTTATTTTGAAAAAAAATTTCACTATATTAAAGCTAAATTTTTTTTAGTTATGATTAATTTTATTTAAATATAAGCTCTAAAAACACAGTATACTTTTAGGCTATATTCTGAAACCTAACACACAAATTGTTTATTTACATATTTTTTATTTATGTTTCAGTATTATTTATGGAAATTACTTTGATATTATTGGGGGACAAAAAGTAATAAACAACATAGACTACTTAAAGGCTATTTTTATCATGAAATTGAAAAAAAAACATGAAGCATACTTTTAGTTAAATTTTTAGAAATTATAATAAATTTGTTTTAAGTGTTCTTAAATTTGAATAATATTTTTTTATAAAATATTATAGTTATATCCCTAGACTAGACTATAGACTAGACTATAGATTACTCTATAGACCAGACTATAGACCAGACTATAGACTAGACTATAGACTAGACTATGGACTAGACTATAGACTAGACTATGGACTAGACTATAGACTAGACTATAGACTAGACAATAGACTAGACTATAGACTAGACAATAGACTAGACTATAGACCAAACTATAGACCAAACTATAGACTAGACTATAGACCAAACTATAGACTAGACTATAGACTAGACTATAGACTAGACTATAGACTAGACTATAGACTAGACTATAGACTAGACTATAGACTAGACTATAGACTAGACTAGACTAGACTATAGACTAGACTATAGACTAGACTATAGACTAGACTATAGACTAGACTATAGACTAGACTATAGACTAGACTATAGACTAGACTATAGACTAGACTATAGACTAGACTATAGACTAGACTATAGACTAGACTAGACTATAGACTAGACTATAGACTAGACTATAGACTAGACTATAGACTAGACTATAGACTAGACTATAGACTAGACTATAGACTAGACTATAGACTAGACTATAGACTAGACTATAGACTAGACTATAGACTAGACTATAGACTAGACTATAGACTAGACTATAGACTAGACTATAGACTAGACTATAGACTAGACTATAGACTAGACTATAGACTAGACTATAGACTAGACTATAGACTAGACTATAGACTAGACTATAGACTAGACTATAGACTAGACTATAGACTAGACTATAGACTAGACTATAGACTAGACTATAGACTAGACTATAGACTAGACTATAGACTAGACTATAGACTAGACTATAGACTAGACTATAGACTAGACTATAGACTAGACTATAGACTAGACTATAGACTAGACTATAGACTAGACTATAGACTAGACTATAGACTAGACTATAGACTAGACTATAGACTAGACTATAGACTAGACTATAGACTAGACTATAGACTAGACTATAGACTAGACTATAGACTAGACTATAGACTAGACTATAGACTAGACTATAGACTAGACTATAGACTAGACTATAGACTAGACTATAGACTAGACTATAGACTAGACTATAGACTAGACTATAGACTAGACTATAGACTAGACTATAGACTAGACTATAGACTAGACTATAGACTAGACTATAGACTAGACTATAGACTAGACTATAGACTAGACTATAGACTAGACTATAGACTAGACTATAGACTAGACTATAGACTAGACTATAGACTAGACTATAGACTAGACTATAGACTAGACTATAGACTAGACTATAGACTAGACTATAGACTAGACTATAGACTAGACTATAGACTAGACTATAGACTAGACTATAGACTAGACTATAGACTAGACTATAGACTAGACTATAGACTAGACTATAGACTAGACTATAGACTAGACTATAGACTAGACTATAGACTAGACTATAGACTAGACTATAGACTAGACTATAGACTAGACTATAGACTAGACTATAGACTAGACTATAGACTAGACTATAGACTAGACTATAGGCTAGACTATAGACTAGACTATAGACGACTATAGACTAGACTATAGACTAGACTATGGACTAGACTATAGACTAGACTATAGACTACTAGACTATAGACTAGACTATAGACTAGACTATAGACTAGACTATAGACTATAGACTAGACTAGACTATAGACTAGACTATAGACTAGACTATAGACTAGACTATGGACTATACTATAGACTAGACTATAGACTAGACTATAGACTAGACTATAGACTAGACTATAGACTAGACTATAGACTAGACTATAGACTAGACTATAGACTAGACTATAGACTAGACTATAGACTAGACTATAGACTAGACTATAGACTAGACTATAGACTAGAATATAGACTAGACTATAGACTAGACTATAGACTAGACTATAGACTAGACTATAAACTAGACTATAGACTAGACTATAGACTAGACTATAGACTAGACTAGACTATAGACTAGACTAGACTAGACTAGACTAGACTAGACTAGACTAGACTAGACTAGACTAGACTATAGACTAGACTAGACTAGACTAGACTAGACTAGACTAGACTAGACTAGACTAGACTAGACTATAGACTATAGACTATAGACTATAGACTATAGACTAGACTATAGACTATAGACTAGACTATAGACTAGACTGGACTATAGACTATATAAAATTATAAAATTTAAGAAAAACTAAAACATAATTTTTGTTAAATGTTTACGCATTTGTTTAAAATATTTCAATACTTTTGTTTTTTTATTGATTTATAAAACTAAAAAGAAACTAAAGCCTACTTTTAGTAAAACACTTTAAATACTTTGTTAAATTGTTTTAAATGGTATTAAGTTCAATACTTTAGTTTATATATTTATGAAATATTATTGAAGAACATAGACTACTTTAGGACTGTAACATATTTATAGAAAAACTAAAGCGTACGTTCAGGCAACTGTTGTTATTTTAAAAGTAAACATTTTATATATATTTTTGATATTTTGTATTTATTTATGAAATATATTATTAAAATAATATGATTTACTTCAAGGCTTATGTATATTTATCAAATTCAAAGAAACTAAAGCATAGTTTTAGGGTATTGTTATTAAATTTATAAATTGTGTTTCAATGTAAACAATTTATTCAAGTGTTTTGTTTATTTTAAATTAATTAATAAAATGTTATTGCCTACTTTAAGGTCGTTTAATATTTATTTATAGAATATTATTAAAATAACATAGCCTACCTTAAGGTTTCAACAAATTAAAGAAAGTGAAGCATATTTTTAGGCATTTTGTAAAAAACTGTTTAAAATTATTTAAGAAACCAGCAATTTCTTTTAAATTTATGTTTATTGCTTTAATCTAAAGAACAGTTTTTTTCGCACCTTTTAAACAAAAATTGTATTTTTAAATTTGACCCAAAAAAATCTCTTTCAACATTTTACTTACCTTTATTTATATCCCTAAAAAAAGACAAATTCTTTCCATTTTATGCAGCACGTGTGTGTTTTATTTCCATGTCCGTCTGTCGGTCTCGTTTGAATTTAATTTATTTTTATTGAATACCATTTACGTTACCTTTATTGGTGGGGTTTTTATTTAGCCTTTTATCTAAAAAGAAAACTTCATTAAATGCTTTTTATTGTTAATTAATGTATATGGATGGGTTTGTGTTTTTCTTTACTTTCTTTTCATTTAGTTTGTTTGTTTATTTTTCATAGTTTTCGTAAAAAAAAAACTACTAAACGTTTTGTGGGTTTGTTTTTGGCTGGTTTAAGACTATACAGGGATTGAGAGATAATATAGGGACACAAATGTATTAAAAATTTAATATAGTTTAAGAAAACATCAAAAATTTTTTAATAAAGTAGTAGTTAAGCTATTTCGAAAAACTATTGCCTACTTTTAGGCTTTGAAATGTTAGGAAGAGTAAAAAATCATCATTTTAAAATTAAATATTTAGGAAATTTTAAATTACAGCAGTTTGTTAAAACAGTTTCAAGAAGCCTCTCTTTAGTTTGTTCATACTATGTTAATTACGCCACTTATAAAAACCATTGCCTACTTTTAGGCTTTAAAGCTCCCGAATGTGCTCAAGCTTAGTAGTTTTAAGTAAAAATTGAAAGGAACTTTAAAATAGAATATTAAAAAAAAAAACTTAAAGAAATCCTTTCGTATTTTGTTAATAATGTGTTAATAACGCTATTTATAAAAACTATTGCCTACTTTTAGGCTTTTAAACTCCAGTAATTTCAAGTAAAATATTGAAGGAACTTTAAAATAGAATAGTTCTTAAAAAACTTTTAAAGAAATCGTCCTGTATCTTGTTAATAATGTGTAAATAACGCTATTTATAAAAACCATTGCCAACTTTAGGGCTTCAAAAATTTTGAACGAGTAAAATAAAGAAACTTTCAAATAAATGTCTGATGTTAAAGGAAACCTCTTGTGTTTTGTTCATTCTCTTCAAATTGGGCTAATTATAAAAACTATTGCATAGTTTTAGGCTTTAAAATAATAGGAAGTGTAAAAACTTGGCATTTAAAGAAAAATATTTAAGAAAACAGTAGATAATTGTCGTATTTTAAAGAAGTTCCCAGTATTTTGTTAACAATAACTTTATTATACTATTTTTAAAAATCATTGCCTACTTTTAGGCTTCAAAATGTTAGGAATTGTAAAAGTTCAGCGTTTAAAGTGAACTATTTAAGATGACAGTTAATAATTGTTTTTTTTTAAGATTAATAAACTTCTTTCAAAAACTAGTCCCCTATATATGTTAATTCCGTCTTAATTAAGCTATTTACTAAAATCATTGCCTACTTTTAGGCTTTAAAATATTAGGAAGTGTTAAAACTAAGCATTTGAAATGGAATATTTAAGAAAACAGTAGATAATCGTTCATTTTTAAATAGTATTCGTTCATATTAATAAGTATTTTACTAAAACAGTTTTAGGTATGCTATTTTTAATACCCATTGCCTACTTTTGGGCTTTAAACTATTAGGAAGTATAAAAGTTTATTATTTCATATGAACTATTTAAGAATATAATTGATAATTATTCACTTTTAAAGAAGTCTCTCTGTATTTTGTTAAAACAGTTTTAGTTATGCTATTTTTAAGAACCATTGCCTGCTTTTGGGCTTGAAACTATGAGGAAGTATAAAAGTTTAGCATTTAAGAATACAGTTAAAAATTAAAACAAGTCCCCATGTAGTTTGTTAAAACAGACTTATATAAAGTATGTTTAAAAACCCTAGCCTACTTTTAGGCTTAAAATCTTAGAAAATGTTAAAACTTAGCATATGAAGTGGACTATTTAAGAATATAATTGATAATTATTCACTTTTAAAGAAGACTTTCTGTAATTTGTTAAAATAGTTTTAGTTATGCTTTTTTTAAAAATCATTGCCTACTTTTTGGCTTTAAAATGTTTAAATTGTTAAAAGTTAACAATTTTTTAATGAAATATTTAAAAAAATTAAAAATAATTTACAATTTTTGTCCAATTTTAAAACAGTTCGCCCTGTAATTATAGCCCCATTGTGTTGGTGTCATTAAACCAACCCCTAAATTAAGACTTTTTTTCTTTCCTTCTTTAAATAGACACAAAATACACATTAAACTTTAACACCTTCGCATTAAAAAAAGAAATTGCAAAAAAACTACTACTACTACTACAACTCACACAAAGTTCAGTGCATTTTTGTAGGGTGTGTATGTGATGCAAGTCGGGGAAAAAGCAATAAATAGAAGAATTTTGCCTTCTTCCCCACTAATCTCTTAAATCTCTTTTCTTTTTGTTTGCTCTCCACCCTCAACAAAATGTTATCTCTGGCTTGCTAAAGCTCTCTTTTGTTAATATATGTACTTTTAAGCGAACAAAAAAAAAAACAACTATAAATTACAGTTAAATCTAGTTATATGTATATATTAAAATGTTAAAATAGTGTGGGTTTTAAAATAAAACAGAGCTGGGTAATGCTACAACTACAGCTAAAGTTGAAAGTTTTCAGTAATATTAAAAATTTATTAAAATTGACATTAATCTTTAAGTTATTTAAAACTTTTTGACTACAATTCAAAAAAATGCCTTAAACTAGGCAGCACTTTTTTAAATAATTCTCCATCCCTGTTATATACAATAATTTTATAATAGTTTTTTTCTCACCCTTACTATAGATGTTTTTTTAACTACATTTAAATATGGTTTTGCTTAAATGTTATTTCTTTTTATGGCGTATGAGTTTCTTTGTAATTCCTTTTTAACAAACCAGAGTAACTCTTAGTTGTATTTGAAAGATTCAAATTATAAAACACAATTTTGCTTTTAGCTGTTTTTAACACTGTATATGTATGTTATACATGTGTGTTAGTTATAAAAAATAATTGAAAATAAAAACTTGCTTTTATACATATATTTAATATAATTTCCTTGATAATTACAAGCTTGCTTACAGTGGCAAAAGGACTGAAGGCATTGACAGGGTGTTACACCATAAAGTATGCTATAATAAAGAAATTATTAAGCAAGAGCTATAAGAACTTGTTAGTTTACAAATTTAAAATTTTATTTTTATATTTTTTGTGAAAACAGATTTTATATTTTACACTTCTTTTTTCGCTACCCTATTGTATTGCCATCAACTACTTTATGCACTTTGTATTTAAAGCTTTTGTGCAAAAAATAGTATCAAATTATATATTAATGAAGTTTATTATTACTTTGGCTGATTTTCAAGGATTTAAAAAGGGGTTTACAAAAGGAAGGGTGTAAACAGAATTTGTAAAGGATAAATTGTCCTTTGTGTCTTCTTGGGGAAAATGGTTTTCATATAGAAAAGTGTCTTCTTGGGAAAGACAGTTTTCCTATATAAAAATTTTTTCTTGAGGAAGACAGTTTTCATATAGAAAAGTGTCTTCTTGGGGAAGACAGTTTTCATATAGAAAAGTGTCTTCTTGGGGAAGACAGTTTTCATATAGAAAAGTGTCTTCTTAAGGGAAGACAGTTTTCGTATAGAAAAGCGTCTTCTTGGGGAAGACAGTTTTCATATAGAAAAGTGTCTTCTTGCGGAAGACAGTTTTCATATAGAAAAGTGTCTTCTTGGGGAAGACAGTTTTCATATAGAAAAGTGTCTTCTTGGGGAACACAGTGTCTTCTAGGGGAAGATAGTTTTCGTATAGAAAAGTGTCTTCTTGGGGAACACAGTGTCTTCTAGGGGATGATAGTTTTCGTATAGAAAAGTGTCTCTTGGGGAAGACAGTTTTCATATAGAAAAGTGTCTTTTTGGGGAAAACAGTTTTGGTATAGAAAAGTGTCTTTTTGAGGAAGACAGTTTTCATTAGAAAAGTGTCTTCTTCGGTAACACAGTTTTCATATAGAAAAGTGTCTTCTTGGGGAAGACATATTTTATATAGAAAAGTGTCTTCTTGGGGAAGACAGTTTTCGTATAGAAAAGTATCTTCTTGGGGAAGACAGTTTTCATATAGAATAGTTTCTTATGGGGGAAGACAGTTTTCGTTTATAAAAGTGTCTTCATGGGGAAGACAGTTTTTATATAGAAAAGTGTCTTCTTGGGGAACATAGTTTTCATATAGAAAAGTGTCTTCTTGGGGAACACAGTTTTCATATAGAAAAGTGTCTTCTTGGCGAACACAGTTTTCATATAGAAAAGTGTCTTCTTGGGGAACACAGTTTTCATATAGAAAAGTGCCTTCTTGGGGAACACAGTTTTCGTATAGAAAAGTGTCTGCTTGGGAAAGACAGTTTTCATATAGAAAAGTGTCTTCTTGAGGAATACAGTTTTCGTATAGAAAAGTGTCTTCTTGGGGAAGACAGTTTTCGTATAGAAAAGTGTCTTTCTTCTTGGGGAAGACAGTTTTCGTATAGAAAAGTGTCTTCTTGGGGAATACAGTTTTCAAATAGAAAAGTGTTTTCAAATAGACAGTTTTCGTATAGAAAAGTGTCTTCTTGGGGAAGACAGTTTTCATACAGAAAAGTGTCTTCTTGGAAAAGATAGTTTTCATATAGGAAAGTGTCTTCTTGGGAAAGACAGTTTTCATATAGAAAAGTGTCTTCTTGGGGAAGACAGTTTTCATATAGAAAAGTGTCTTCTTGGGGAAGACAGTTTTCATATAGAAAAGTGTCTTCTTGAGGAATACAGTTTTCGTATAGAAAAGTGTCTTTTTGGGGAAGACACTTTTCGTATAGAAAAGTGTCTTTCTTCTTGGGGAAGACAGTTTTCGTATAGAAAAGTGTCTTCTTGGGGAATACAGTTTTCAAATAGAAAAGTGTCTTCTTGGGGAAGACAGTTTTCATATAGAAAAGTGTCTTCTTGCGGAAGACAGTTTTCATATAGAAAAGTGTCTTCTTGGGGAAGACAGTTTTCATATAGAAAAGTGTCTTCTTGGGGAACACAGTGTCTTCTAGGGGAAGATAGTTTTCGTATAGAAAAGTGTCTTCTTGGGGAAGACAGTTTTCGTATAGAAAAGTGTCTTCTTGGGGAACACAGTGTCTTCTAGGGGATGATAGTTTTCGTATAGAAAAGTGTCTCTTGGGGAAGACAGTTTTCATATAGAAAAGTGTCTTTTTGGGGAAAACAGTTTTGGTATAGAAAAGTGTCTTTTTGAGGAAGACAGTTTTCATTAGAAAAGTGTCTTCTTCGGTAACACAGTTTTCATATAGAAAAGTGTCTTCTTGGGGAAGACATATTTTATATAGAAAAGTGTCTTCTTGGGGAAGACAGTTTTCGTATAGAAAAGTATCTTCTTGGGGAAGACAGTTTTCATATAGAATAGTTTCTTATGGGGGAAGACAGTTTTCGTTTATAAAAGTGTCTTCATGGGGAAGACAGTTTTTATATAGAAAAGTGTCTTCTTGGGGAACATAGTTTTCATATAGAAAAGTGTCTTCTTGGGGAACACAGTTTTCATATAGAAAAGTGTCTTCTTGGCGAACACAGTTTTCATATAGAAAAGTGTCTTCTTGGGGAACACAGTTTTCATATAGAAAAGTGCCTTCTTGGGGAACACAGTTTTCGTATAGAAAAGTGTCTGCTTGGGAAAGACAGTTTTCATATAGAAAAGTGTCTTCTTGAGGAATACAGTTTTCGTATAGAAAAGTGTCTTCTTGGGGAAGACAGTTTTCGTATAGAAAAGTGTCTTTCTTCTTGGGGAAGACAGTTTTCGTATAGAAAAGTGTCTTCTTGGGGAATACAGTTTTCAAATAGAAAAGTGTTTTCAAATAGACAGTTTTCGTATAGAAAAGTGTCTTCTTGGGGAAGACAGTTTTCATACAGAAAAGTGTCTTCTTGGAAAAGATAGTTTTCATATAGGAAAGTGTCTTCTTGGGAAAGACAGTTTTCATATAGAAAAGTGTCTTCTTGGGGAAGACAGTTTTCATATAGAAAAGTGTCTTCTTGGGGAAGACAGTTTTCATATAGAAAAGTGTCTTCTTGAGGAATACAGTTTTCGTATAGAAAAGTGTCTTTTTGGGGAAGACACTTTTCGTATAGAAAAGTGTCTTTCTTCTTGGGGAAGACAGTTTTCGTATAGAAAAGTGTCTTCTTGGGGAATACAGTTTTCAAATAGAAAAGTGTCTTCTTGGGGAAGACAGTTTTCATATAGAAAAGTGTCTTCTTAGGGAACACAGTGCTTCTTGGAGATGACAGTTTTCCTATAGAAAAGTATCGTCTTGGGAAAGACAATTTTCGTATAGAAAAGTGTATTCTTGGTGAAGACAGTTTTCATATAGAAAAGTTTAAATCAGTTTATTTTTTTACTGTTGTTGCCCCACCATGTTGCAATATGTTTCATTTCACTCTGCAGCAAACTTGTAATAAAAACCCATTTAATGTTGTCGTCATCATTATAATAAGGCAACATATGTTTTCCTTTCAATATTTTCATATTTTTGTATTTTCAATTTTGCTGTTTTTCGTTTTCAGTTTTTTTTTGTGGCGTTTTTATGAAAATTGTGTCAAACGGATATTATTGCATGTGCAGTTAATTTTATAGGAGTTTTTTTTCCCTTCTTTTTCAACATTGAAATTAAACAGCAGACATACACATGCATTAAAAACATATACATATGCATATATTATAAAGCATACTTTTAGGTAAACATATGTGTATGAATGTGTATGAGGATTAAATATTAATGTACAAATGTAGATATTTTATTTAAATGCAAATGACTACAAATCGAAAATGGACACATATAAATGTCCTTAAATATTATTATTGTCAATTTGGCCCCAATTTCTACTTGAATGTTAATGCATCGTACTACACTACACTTAATGCAGGAAAATAATAATTATTTATATTGTCAGCAAATAATCATTTAATTTAAGGTATTGTAAACAATTTGTCTTAATTTAAGCAACAAAAAAAAAAAAAAAATGAAAAATTAAATATGTAGTAGTAGCTAGTAAAATTGACGACAGCCCAGGAAAGTAGGCAGCGAACAAAAAAAACTTAGTAATAATAAATGACATAGATAAAGCTAGAGAGAGATACAATCTACAATACAACAGCAACAAAGGAATACAACAAAAAAAATTGTTGCAAAACAAAAATAAAAAGCCCTAAAGTATACTTTTAATTTGTAAGTCATTTTGTTTTTTTTTTATTGTATGAGAAAGTAAATATCAAGCAACCAAGCATAAACAACAACCAAGTTGTAGAAAACTTTCTCTTTTGTTAAAGAACGTTTTACAAACAATCAGGGGGATACACGTGGAATGTAAATAACCAAGTGCTATAGGTATAAAGACAGTGTTCCAAGGGAAAAAGATCTCCTCTAGAAGATATTCTTCTTTGGTACGAGAGTTTTCGTATAGAAACGGGTCTTCTTTGGGAAGACGGTTTTCGTATAGACAAGTGTATTCTTTGAAAAGACAGTTTTCATATAGAAGAGTGTCTTCTTGGGAAAGACAGTTTTCGTATAGAAAAGTGTCTTCTTGGGGAAGACAGTTTTCGTATAGAAAGATGTCTTCTTAGGGAAGACAGTTTTCGTATAGAAAAGAGTCTTCTTGGGGAAGACAGTTTTCATATAAAAAAGTGTCTTCTTGGGGAGAACAGTTTTCATATAGAAAAGTGTCTTCTTGGGGAGGATAGTTTTCATATAGAAAAGTGTCTTCTTAGGGAAGACAGTTTTCATATAGAAAAGTGCCTTCTTGGGGAAGACAGTTTTCATATAAAAAAGTGTCTTCTTGGGGAAGACAGCTTTCATATAAAAAGTGTCTTCTTGGGAAAGACAGTTTTCATATAGAAAAGTGTCTTCTTGCGGAGAACAGTTTTCGTATAGAAAAGTGTCTTCTTGCGGAAGAAAGTTTTTGTATACAAAGGTGTCTGTCTTCTTGCGGAAGACAGTTTTCATATAGAAAAGTGATTTCTTGGGGAAGTCAGGTTTCATATGGAAAAGTGTCTTCTTGGGGAAGACAGTTTTCATATAAAAAAGTGTCTTCTTGGGGAAGACAGTTTTCATAGAGAAAAGTGTCTTCTTAAGGAAACACAGTTTTCATATAGAAAAGTTTCTTCTTAAAGAAGACACTTTTCATATAGAAAAGTGTCTTCTTGGGGAAGACAGTCTTTCTTTTCATTTTTCATTTATTTAAAGCCTACTTAAAGGCTTATTTAAAACTTATTCATCTTCTTTAAATAGTTTTCTACTTTATTTTCTTTCCTCCACTATGGTCCTTCTGACTTAAATTTTGTTTCACGCTTTTCTTATTAACATTTTTACAACAGTTTTTTTTTTTCCATTTAGCTACTGGCTACAGTATTTAATAAATTAAATGTCCTAAGGCATGATTAATGTTTTAAGAAAGTTGACAATATTTTCCATAAAATTTACTGCTAAAATTATGCAATTTTGTTTTGGGGTGGGGTAGAGGTTACTGTATTGTAACGGCGTTTTACACATGAGTAAACGGTTTTTTATATTGGCAACTTTTTTAACACTAATAAAAAAAAGCTCTTGAGGAATATCTGCGCCATTAACATGTTATATTTGAAGGTCATGATGAAGCATTTAAGTTGAAAGGCAATAAAGGTTAAGATGTTACTGAATTTTTATGAAATTTTTAATATTTTTTAAAATTTCTTTTTATTTTTCTTGTATAGTTACGTGTTTTTGGAGATAAAGATAAAAAGCATTGCCTAGTTTAAGGTGGTTTTTGTTATTAACCTTATTAATATGCTTTTATGAGTACAAGTGTCTTTTGTTTTACAAAATTTATATTGTTATTATTTTTAATTTATTTAAACCTCAATTAATCACAAATAACAATAATGGCTTTCTAAATAATTTATAGAATATTTTCAAATTTCATTTATTTAAAGCCTACTTAAAGGCTTATTTAAAACCTATATATTGTATATGCAGACAGCCATCATTGCATACTTTGCGGTAATGGCAACCGCAAAAATTTCAAATAAATATTATTGCACAACAACTACAGCAACAACGAAAATGAAAGCTTTTCAAACTATAATTTTTTCATTTTTATTAGAAAGTGAAAATTTACCTACAGGTTGTCAAAAAGCATATAAATTAAAAACATAAAATGTAATGATATATGAAACATTTTTCTACTTTTTTTTTCAAAAGCATACTTTTGAGCTGGAAATTTTATTTTCATAAATGTGCGGAAAGCAGAAATACAACACACATACACAGAAAAAGTTTTGATGTGCAATTTATATAGAAAAAAACCAAATACACAACCATGTGTATGTAAATGTGAAATGAACTTTATGTGAAAAAAAAAAATTACAAAAATTCTAAAACTTTTTTCTTTAACAAAAAAAAAAGCGTTAGCAAGAAGCTGTTTAGCTCTATAACAAAATGATATACGTATGAGGTTGTTTTTTGTGAAATAATAGAAGCGTGAAAAAGGATAAATATAACACACACACACACATCTACACTTTTCCTAGAGTATTAAAACATTTCAAAATTTCTTGTTTTTTTTTTGCTATCTCTTTCAAAAGTCTACTTATCGGCAGCTACATATAAACATAATAACAATTTTTAGTATCTAAATACATTTACATATAGCAGTCTTTAAGGCTTGACAAGGAGCCATCGAAACATTGTTTTGGGAAAAAAATTTTAAAGCCTACTTTAAGTTGGTGTTTATTTACTGAATATAAACAAAAAAACATATTTGTTTGAGCAACGACATGTAAGCAAACATGTGGGTTTAAAACAAACTTTATGACTTTATTGTTAGAAATTTTATATTGTTAAAATAAATAAACTATTGTTTTGGTGGTAATAAAAAATTATGAAGCCTAAAATTATGCAAAATAATTTCTTAAGGTTTCTTATATAATATGAAATTTTAAAAGTTATAATCTTTTATTTAAATCTATACAAATAGTCATATCATAAAGTTTATCAAATATTATTTAATTTTCTACTTAATGTTCTACTATATTAAGGTTGCCATAATAAAGATTGAAACCTAGGGAGTGACATCATCTTTATTATACTACAAAATCACTAAATTTTTTGGCCAAGAAATAGTATTTCAACTAAATGACGAATGCGAATGAAGCTCATGTTTTTGCAGAATAAGTACTTAACAATTAACTTAACTTAAACACCTTAAAATATGCAATGTTTTTTTGTTTGCTCCTAAAAACACTTAAATGCTTTTCTATATGAAAACAGTTTTCCAATAGAGGACTTTTTTATACGAAAATTGTCTTCCCAAAGAAGACACGTTTCTATACGAAAACTGTCTTCCCAAAGAAGATACTTTTCTATACGAAAACTGTCTTCCCAAAGAAGACTCGTTTCTATACGAAAACTGTCTTCCCAAAGAAGACACTTTTCTATACGAAACTTTTCTATACAAAAACCGTTTCTATACAAAAATTGTTAAACAAAATTTTAATAATTTTCTAATTTTTCTCTTTTTGTTTAACTTTTTCCTACAAAATTTATGATTTCCACCAACTGCATGTTTTTTTTTTTTTTCTATTCATTCGTTTTGTTTAAGGTTTATTGACCCGATTTAAAAATACTATACACTATATATTATGGATAATTTTATTGTTTTAATTTTTGCTATTGTTGCAAAACAAAAAAAAAGTACAAAAAAAATAATCATAATGTCACGCTATTAAGTAGTTAAAAGTTCACATAGAAGTTGAAAAGTTGATTTTTTATTACGACTGACTCGCAACAGCTATGCAATATAAAATTAATTTAATGGTCTGCCTAAAAGAGGGCTTTGGTTTCTAATAATTTAAGAGTAAAGCAAAGAAATAATAAAAAATTATTTGGCAAAGAAACTACAGAGTAATTAATTTAAAACAAAATAAAACTGTGAGTGAGTCATATTTTGTAGTTCGTGGGGGTTATGAAAAATAAAAAAGTTTTGCCTACTTTTAGGTTACTTAATTTATTTTTGAAAAATATTCAAAGTAATCTTAAGCTAAAGTTTAGTCTTAACAAATTATAAACAAAAAACATAAATTTAAATTGAAACATAAAAAGTATAGCCTACTTTTGTAGTGTCAATTAAATGTGGAAATAAAACAAAATCTAATTAAAACTTTCTGTAATAAAGTTGTTGCCCAAAAGGTTAAATATAAAAGTAAAGCATACTTTAAGGTCATTTTAATTTCAAAAGAAATAAAACCCTCAAAGTAGACAAAAACACATAAAGTTGCCCAATAATTGCAGCAAAATCTAACGACTTACAAATAAAGTATACTTTAAGGCTTTACAAAATGTGTAAAAATTATTACTGAAAACATAAAAGCTAAACAATTAACTAAAACATTTCTTTTAAGTCTTTAACCTTTAAAAAACTCTTTATCTTTAAAAATAAAGTCTACCATCTAAACATAAATTTTATTTAAGACCATTAAATAGCTAATATCAGTTAAAATTTATAAAGCTTTTTCGGTTAAGGTGGAAAACTGTAAAATTTTTGAATTATTGTGCCAATAAATTAACAAAACAATATAAATCCATAAATCAACTAAAAAATTTTTTGGCGCAATTCGATAAATTTTATACGTTGGTAAGCTTAAAAGTATGCTTTACTTTTTTGTTTGTTTTCTTTTTTTATTGAAATTCCCCTAAAAATACATTAAGCTTAAATTTACCATAAATTAGGTGTGATAATTTGCTGTTGATATAAAAATGTATGGGCTGGATTGAGGAGATTAAAATAAATTAAATAGTCTTTTTAAATAAATTTGAAACATATGGAAGTATTTTTATAAAAAAAATCAATAACAAAAAATATAAAATATATTTTGATACTTGATATTTATAGAAAAAACTTTATAAAAGATTTCAAAGCCAATAATATAAATTATAAAAGAAAAAATTTTAAGGTTGCAATCGGCAATGGCGAATTTGAAAACCCCTTTTAAGAACTATAGACTTAAAAGAAAAACTTTTTTACGTTACAATCGGCAATGACGAATTTGGAAACACCTTTTAAGAACTATAGACTAGACTATAGACTAGACAATAGACTAGATTATAGACTAGACTATAGACTAGACTATAGACTAGACTATAGACTAGACTATAGACTAGACTATAGACTAGACTATAGACTAGACTATAGACTAGACTATAGACTAGACTATAGACTAGACAATAGACTAGACTATAGACTGGACTATAGACTAGACTATAGACTAGACTATAGACTAGACTATAGACTAGACTATAGACTAGACTATAGACTAGACTATAGACTAGACTATAGACTAGACTATAGACTAGACTATAGACTAGACTATAGACTAGACTATAGAATAGACTATAGACTAGACTATAGACTAGACTATAGACTAGATTATAGACTAGACTATAGACTAGACTATAGACTAGACTATAGACTAGACTATAGACTAGACTATAGACTAGACTATAGACTAGACTATAGACTAGACTATAGACTAGACTATAAACTAGACTATAGACTAGACTATAAACTAGACTATAGACTAGACTATAGACTAGACTATAGACTAGACTATAGACTAGACTATAGACTAGACTATAGACTAGACTATAGTCTAGACTATAGACTAGACTATAGACTAGACTATAGACTAGACTATAGACTAGACTATAGACCAGACTATAGACTAGACTATAGACTAGACTATAGACTAGACTATAGACTAGACTATAGACTAGACTATAGACTAGACTATAGACTAGACTATAGACTTGACTATAGACTTGACTATAGACTTGACTATAGACTAGACTATAGACTAGACTATAGACCAGACTATAGACTAGACTATAGACTAGACTATAGACTAGACTAACATTGTATTAATTTTAAACCCTTTTTAACCCTTCTATTAATTATATAAAGTATCCTTAGTGATCCCATATTACCCCTTGATAAATTTCGTTTATATGTTTTGGTAATATTACACTTATTTTCCCTAGATAATGTAAAATGTGTGTTGCCTTTTTTCCTACAATACTGGTCCCAGTCAAGTATTGCTCATAAATATCATATTCCTTAACCATTGATTTATAAATTGACATTCTTTTTAACATCCGTTTTCTACTCTTCTCCTAAATGTATACTTATATTTGTACGTGTGGATGTATACAGTTTGCAGAAAATAAAAAAAATATTATATATATTTTTATATTCATAATAAATATGCAAATAACAGCAAAATATTCTTTAAGAGATACATTTATAATACAAAAACGTTACAATTCCAATACAAAAGCCAGAGCCAGCAAAGCAATAACACAAACAAATAACAATAATACCAAAAGCATACTTTTTGGGTGGCTAATGAAAAATATGAGGAAGGAAACAAATTTTCTTGAATACTTTTGGTCAATTATAATGGAAATGATAAATGAAAAAATATCAAAAAAAAAAAAAAAAGAAGGAAAGAATACTAAAAACCATAACAATGATTAATAAATATAATTTAATTATTTTTATAAGAATAAGCATTTTAGATACAATAAGAAGAAAATTTAAAACTTTGCTAGAGAAGATAAGTGAAGCATACTTTTTGTTATATGAGGAAATTTATATAGAAATGGAAATTTATAATAGACATTAAGAGATTTGTGAAATTTAAATAAATTATTTTAAATTTCTTAAGTTTATTAAGAAAAGTATTTGTTATAAAAACAAAAGCAGTAGTGTATTTGAAGTTTTAGTTTATGAGAAACAATAGAATGCTTTTTGGAGTGTAAATGAAATTTTAAGCTGTTTTAGAGAATTAAAGATTATTTTAATAGTTGAGCTATTAAATATAAAGAAATAAATGCTAGATTTATGTTTATTAAAATTTTAATTAAAATTTGTTGAATAATAGTATACTTTTAGGAGAATTGTTTGATTACTTTAATTCAAAAATGCTCTAAAAACTAAATTATAAAAATAAACCTTAAGTTTTTTTACATTAAATAGATCTAAGTCAATTACTTTTCTTTTGAAGACTTGTTTGTTGCAAAAAAGTAAATAAAAATTTACTGCTAAATCAATAAAAAGTAAAGCATACTTTATGGTCAATTGAATTTTAGCAACATTAATAGAAAAAACATTTAAGTTATAATAAAAAAGGTATAATTTATAAAAAAAATCCTTTAGTAGAAAATATTTTCTAAGAAAATTGTCTTTAGAACCCCAAACACTAAAACCTAAAAGTTTTAAATAATTTAAAACAACAACCACAATTTTTAATAGATTATTAAAAAATCGAAAGATGTTTTATACGCCGAAACTACTAATTTAAAATTTACAAATAAAAAAAAAAAAACATAAAATACATTTATTTAAAAGTTTTCAAAAGTAAAACATTCAAAGTTTTTGCTCAATTAATTTATTTTCAGAAATATTTCATAACATTAATATGAAAAAAAAACTTTTACAACAAATTACACAATCTAAATAAATGTTAATTTATTACTTTTGCAAATGATTAAAAGCATACTTTTTGTTGAAAGGTTACTTTACTTTAAGTAAAGCATACTTTAGGGTCAATTAAATTGCTAAAAGAAATTACAAACATAAAGAGCGTAAAGAAAGGAATAGGAAAAGCTGCTAATGTTTATATAATAAAATCTAAACAAACAGCAGGTTAGAAAAGTAAAGCATAATTTTTCTGTTATAAAGGTTAAGTTAAGTAAAGCATACTTTAAGGTCAATTAAGTTGTTTGGCAATTAGCAAAGAGGTTTGTAATAAATAAGGCGTTATAATTTTTAATTTATAATCCAGATAACTAATTCTAAAAAAAGGTCTGCCTAAGAGTTTATTTAAGTTGTGACAACAAATTACAAACAACTCCTTGGAGAAACAAAAAGTAACATATAAAGCATAATTTTAGTAGCACAATTTCTATATATAAGAAATCCTTCTAAAGTAAACTCATTTTTCTTCTTTTTGTAGCAAAAACTTTAAGTCTAATCCATTTCCTCTAAATTCTTTAAATCTATTGATTTATGTATTAAATAAAATCAATATTTTCCCTGCCAAAAAGTATGCTTTAGTTTTATGGCTGTAAATTATTTACCTTTGACAAAAAACTATGCTAAAGTTGTGTTGCTAAACCTGTTTGCATTTAAATCTTTCTCTAATATTTAAAGTTTTTATTTAGTTTGCTGCATTTGCTTTTATTTCTCCTGTCAATCTTAACATTATTTGTGCAAATTTGCAAAACTTTATATTATAAATTCAAATGTATTAAACAAAAAAAAACAGCCAAAGCACAACTTTTGCAAATTGTTCACGTATAAATATTTTGTCACCACTAGAGCAATACCAAAATCTACAGTTGTTGTTTGTAAATATGAAAAACAAAATTTATAAAATTTATAAGTTTTACTTAGTTTTAGTTTATAAATTTTAACAAAAAAAAATATATATAAATAAATAAAAACAAGAACTTAGCTTTTAAGACCTTACAGAAAAACTATCATTTTTTTCAAAGAAATGCAAAAGAAAAATTATAAAAATTTAAATCAATTTTCTAAGAATTTATTTTAAAGCATTTTTTTATACTAACACACATATTTACGTTGCTGTTGTTTTGAATGCTCCCTAGAGTATGCAATTTTCTTGTAAACAATTTTACTTTGCTCTTTTAAACAGTGGGACATATTGAAAAAATCTCACTAAAGTTAAATCTATAATGTAGTCCATAGTTTAATCTATAGTTTAGTCTATAGTCTAGTCTATAGTCTACTCTATAGTCTAGTCCAGACTATAGACTATAATCTAGTCTATAATCTAGTCTTTAGTCAAATCTATAGTCGAGTCTATAGTATAGTCTTTAGTCTAGTCTCTAGTCTCGCCTATAGTCTAGTCTATAGTTTAGTCTATTGTCTAGTCTATAGTCTAGCCTATAATCTAGTCTATAATTTAGTCTTTAGTCGAATCTATAGTCGAGTCTATAGTATTGTCTTTAGTCTAGTCTCGCCTATAGTCTAGTCTTTAGTCTAGTCTCTAGTCTAGTCTATAGTCTAGTCTATAGTCTAGTCTAGTCTAGTCTAGTCTATAGTCTAGTCTATAGTCTAGTCTATAGTCTAGTCTATAGTCTAGTCTATAGTCTAGTCTATAGTCTAGTCTATAGTCTTGTCTATAGTCTAGTCTATAGTCTAGTCTATAGTCCAGTCTATAGTCTAGTCTATAGTCTAGTCTATAGTCTAGTCTATAGTCTAGTCTATAGTCTAGTCTATAGTCTAGTCTATAGTCTAGTCTATAGTCTAGTCTATAGTCTAGTCTATAGTCTAGTCTATAGTCTAGTCTATAGTCTAGTCTATAGTCTAGTCTATAGTCTAGTCTATAGTCTAGTCTATAGTCTAGTCTATAGTCTAGTCTATAGTCTAGTCTATAGTCTAGTCTATAGTCTAGTCTATAGTCTAGTCTATAGTCTAGTCTATAGTCTAGTCTATAGTCTAGTCTATAGTCTAGTCTATAGTCTAGTCTATAGTCTAGTCTATAGTCTAGTCTATAGTCTAGTCTATAGTCTAGTCTATAGTCTAGTCTATAGTCTAGTCTATAGTCTAGTCTTATAGTTCCTAGTCTATAGTCCTAGTCTATAGTCTAGTCTATAGTCTAGTCTATAGTCTAGTCTATAGTCTAGTCTATAGTCTAGTCTATAGTCTAGTCTATAGTCTAGTCTATAGTCTAGTCTATAGTCTATTCTATAGTCTAGTCTATAGTCTAGTCTATAGTCAAGTCTATAGTCTAGTCTATAGTCTAGTCTATAGTCTAGTCTATAGTCTAGTCTATAGTCTAGTCTATAGTCTAGTCTATAGTCTAGTCTATAGTCTAGTCTATAGTCTAGTCTATAGTCTAGTCTATAGTCTAGTCTATAGTCTAGTCTATAGTCTAGTCTATAAGTCTAGTCTAGAGTCTAGTCTATAGTCTAGTCTATAGTCTAGTCTATAGTCTAGTCTATAGTCTAGTCTATAGTCTAGTCTAGTAGTCTAGTCTATAGTCTAGTCTATAGTCTAGTCTATAGTCTAGTCTATAGTCTAGTCTATAGTCTAGTCTATAGTCTAGTCTATAGTCTAGTCTATAGTCTAGTCTATAGTCTAGTCTATAGTCTAGTCTATAGTCTGTCTATAGTCTAGTCTATAGTCTAGTCTATAGTCTAGTCTATAGTCTAGTCTATAGTCTAGTCTATAGTCTAGTCTATAGTCTAGTCTATAGTCTAGTCTATAGTCTAGTCTATAGTCTAGTCTATAGTCTAGTCTATAGTCTAGTCTATAGTCTAGTCTATAGTCTAGTCTATAGTCTAGTCTATAGTCTAGTCTATAGTCTAGTCTATAGTCTAGTCTATCGTCTAGTCTATAGTCTAGTCTATAGTCTAGTCTATAGTCTAGTCTATAGTCTAGTCTATAGTCTAGTCTATAGTCTAGTCTATAGTAGTCTATAGTCTAGTCTATAGTCTAGTCTATAGTCTAGTATAGTCTAGTCTATAGTCTAGTCTATAGTCTAGTCTATAGTCTAGTCTATAGTCTAGTCTATAGTCTAGTCTATAGTCTAGTCTATAGTCTAGTCTATAGTCTAGTCTATAGTCTAGTCTATAGTCTAGTCTATAGTCTAGTCCTATAGTCTAGTCTATAGTCTAGTCCTATAGTCTAGTCTTAGTCTAGTCTATAGTCTAGTCTATAGTCTAGTCTATAGTCTAGTCTATAGTCTAGTCTATAGTCCAGTCTATAGTCCAGTCTATAGGCTAGTCTATAGTCTAGTCTATAGTCTAGTTATAGTCTAGTTTATAGTCTAGTTTATAGTCTAGTTTATAGTCTAGTCTATAGTCTAGTCTATAGTCTAGTCTATAGTCTAGTCGATACTCTAGTCTATAGTCTAGTCTATAGCCTAGTCTATAGTCTAGTCTATAGTATATTTTCTAGTCTATAGTGTAGTCCTATAGTCTAGTCTATAGTCTAGTCTATAGTCTAGTCTATAGTCTAGTCTATAGTCTAGTCTAGAACCTAGTCTTTGCCTATTATCTAAATTAGAGGGACTTCTTGCCTACTGTTTAACTTTAGCTGTAGGTAACTTTCTTCTTTATTTTTAATAAAATGAAATATTTCTTAACTATTTTTTATTGTTGTTGTTTATAACATTTTCCACAGATTTTGTTTTCAATTTCTATTCTATTTTTTGTAATTTTTTTCTTCATCAACTTTTTTTATAGTTAAAAATTTTTTATAACATTTTATTTAGTTTGTAAAGCACGTTTTCTTTGTTAAATATTTCCAACATTGCCTAGAATTGAAAATCCCACAGGAGGTTATAAAAAAAGCGAAAAAAATGAATATTTGAAATCTAAATCTAAAACTGTATCTGTGTATGTTGAGTGTGTGAGTTTGTTTGTGTGTTAATTCATAGTTTGATTTACATTTACTGCAGTTGCCAAAGGCAGGAAACGTTTACGTGTGGCTGTATTAGTGTTGTATGAATTATGGTATTGTAGTAGGAGCATGATTACTCTCTAGAGAATGTATTCTCTAACACACATACACAAACAAACAAACTAACTAACAAACCAACGCAGAGGCAATCAAAGTCATAATAGTAGCTTTATTACGTGTACGATTTGCACAATGCTGTAGTCTTTAGAAATTGTTATCATTCATAAAATATACTAAATACAGACAAGAGAAAAAATTCCAAACAAAAATCTCATAATCATACAAATTTATAAAAACAGACTTTTATTATTTGAAAACTTAATAATGTTATAAGCAAACCTTGAAAATCTGTAAAAACTTAAAAAATATAGTAAATAAAATTTTTATTTAAAAAAAGACCTTTTTCTTTTTTTTCATGATAATTTGTTAAACTTTTTTAACTTTATTTTTTACATTTATTTTATTTCCAGCTTTCTACCAAACAGCTGCCTCAGTGAACAACAAAATGGCTTTAAGTTAATTTGCCACCAATTCAAATAAACCCCAAATTAACAAACCTACAAAACAAAAAAAAAGAACATATCATTTTAATAGTCCTTTTTAACACAGGCCTTCCTTCCCCAAATTAACCTACAATATTTTTCTTATTTTTTTGGAAAATCATAAACGAAAAATACCAGCTGCAACATGGTTAAGGGTATTTTAGTAAATCGTAAATCGGATGAGTCGTTTAAAGCACAACTTAAAATGGAACATGCTGACCTTGTGGCCGAAATGCAAACAGTGGAAAATTTACCCACACATGAACGCCTACAACTAGCAAGACTGTAAGTTTTTCATTCATTCACTCTCTCTCTCTTTAACACACTGTTATTTTAAAGTTATTTAAAATCCGAAACATATTTCCCCAACATTACATAAACCTAGAGTAGGTGGCTGTAAAGGGAACTAAAATTAAAATCTATTATTTTAAACTAAAAACTAGAACACAAAATAAAAACATGTAAAACTAGAAAAAATATACAAATAAATTGCAAACAATTTTTAAACCAATTGCAGTAGTCTTTACAATAGAAAAGCTTTATATTTACAAAAACGAAAATCACTTTAGTTAAACAACAACTGTTCTTTACAAATTGCCAAAAAGTTTTAAATTGTTGTAAATAAATAAACAAAGTTTTTTGCTCTGTTATTGAGAATGACCACAACAATATT